>NW_015167078.1:649939-673926 GCF_001447785.1 Gekko japonicus
TTCCTTAATTTCATTATCCGGTTGTATACTCTGTCGTTTTTCAGTTATATTCGCACAAACCTCTTCAAATCCTTTTTGTATTCCCTTCTGTATTCCATCTCTTAGTAACTCCAGAAACTGCTCAACAGTTAATTCTCCCACAAGCATGTTATCCTCCATCTCATCCTCCTCAGTTCCCTCTGCAAGCGCCATTTTTGTTGTCCAATTAATTTCAGCTTGAATAACATAACTCTTGCTTTGGAGCTTTTAAACACCTTCTAAGACTTTTAATCACCATTTAGGATATTTAACTTAGTTGTCAGTCCTTATCAATGAAGTTTTTGACCGCGTAATTAAAAAGAGAAGACATCAATCTTTCCCACATTCCTTGTCTGGCCGCTAATTGCCTCTGTCTTGGGCAGACCAACTCAGAGTAACTTTATCTCAAAGTCCAAAATCTTGGCTATGAATAGAGTTAGAAATATGCATACTCACAGTCCCAATGTTGCTGTATACATTCAAAATCAAGAAAGCAATAAAGTTAAAATGGAGGTCGCTGTTAGGCAAGGCATGGCGGCCATGCATTGCTCCATCCGTCGCTCTCACCTCAGGGCAATAACCACCACACCCCCGCATTTGCTGTATGTGGGGAGTGCCGAAACAAGCCCCCTGCAACTCATTCCCCCTCCAGGAGAAAGAGCGAGGCCCACCCAAGATAAGGGGGCTCTAAAAGAGCGGAGGAGGAGCGGGTGGTTCCGGAGCTATCCGAAAACTGCTCCGTATCACAGCGCTGTTACCGGAAACTCTGGTTGCAGAAGTTTCTTTGTGCTATGGGACATCCTCTGCCTTGTTTGTGGACTTTGAGGTCTTTTGGACACTATTATACTGAAAGGATATAGAGGAGTCTCTTGTCAGATTCTTTTTCTATTATTGAATTATCATACCTTTTCTTGTCAGTTTCTTGTATTGCAACTTGTGTTTTTGAATTGTGACCACCAATTCTACTTTATTAATTGATTTACTGTACTTATGTTGCAATAGACTACTGGTAATCTGTGAAATTTGTGAATTTTTTATGGTCTACCCTTGCGTTTTGTATTTCTCCTTCTGCTTACTAGCAGATCTACTGAGCCTACAAGTTTGGAAACTAATAAACAGAACTAGAATAATGTGATTTACAAATTAGATACAAGCCCCGTGAAGAGTGATTATTACCACAAAGATGATGAAGTACACACGAGTAAGAGTCTGGCTGTATAGGCTGACTTTGTCATCTCAGAAGGAGGGTCTGGTTTTTTACAAGTGTGCCCAGATGAGTATGTTTTCTTGTAAATTAGATATTTTAAGAAAAAAGAGTAACTACCAGTGCAAGTGCTAACACATGTAACTAAAGAAGATGGAGTTTGATTTTTCACTAAGGCAAGTAACAGAGACCGACTGAATATTTCCAAGTATCAGTGGTCTGCCTGAAAAAACCTTGTCTCGGACTGACTAGAGAAGGCATGAGTCTCACTTCCCTGACTGAAACAACCCTGGGAAGCCACTATTTGGGGAAACTTATGCATACTCCTGGCTACACATTGCAGCAAACAGTGGCTCCCCAAGGCATTTCAATTGGACAAACAGTGTAACAGGAAGGCTTAAAGCACCCTCTCCCTGCAGGCCATGCTCCCAATCCCAGGGCGATTCTGCATTGGCTTTTCCATCCATTGTTTTACCAAACCCACCTTGGAACAGAAATTCCCCTCTGCATTGCATGCTGCTTTCACTTTCTTTGATCATTGGGTTTTATGGTACCTTCTTCTCAGATTTATGGCCATTCAGGGGTGACTTCGCAGTCAGTATGGCATTGCCCTGAGGTATTTGAATGTGGTTTTGAGCTGCACCTTTTTCTCAGTGCTGAGAAAATGTGGAGCGAATGCCAGATGCAGAATCACCCACAGTCAGGAGTTCCAAACAGGAAACTCCCAGACAACACATGTGTACCAGCCACGTGGACTCTGTCATGTGAGAATCAGCCTCAGTTATGCTTTGCTGCCTTCTCTAAACAGGTAAACTATATGAATGAGAGGTGACACATCCTCTGTAACATAAATATGCAATAGCTTTGGATTTATGCACATTTACCCCCATGAGAGCTACAATGAGAGAGATTCCAGAAGAGTGTTGGGGCATCTAGATAAGTTTCTATTTTCAGTTATCAACCTTTGCTTTCAGAAAGATAATGACTGCAATCCTAAATTGATTACATTTGAAATTAAGTCCCACTGAAATCCGACAGATAGCTCTCCAAATATTCATAGATCATTTCAGGCCACTATTATGTATCATGAAATCAATGGGCTTGGGAAACACACTGAAAATGTGTAGCCCTAATTAATTGCAGAGGGATGATATAACTCTCCAGTGGACAGCTGGCAGGTAAGTGCAATGTGGCCATTGAATAATTGGCTACAATCCCAAATGTTAGAACAATATATTTATTTCTTTATATCCCCAAACCTCCACCTGCATCCTTGGGGTTCCAAGGAGATTAGAATAGAACGACAATAGGCACACACCGTGATGGTGGCAGTGATACTCAATTCTCATTGCTGCCCTTCACAACACGTTTCATTTTAACATTGATTTTGAGTAGAAATGTCTGAAATTTTGCTTATTAACTGCTTTGGATTTGCTGACTGTGCAGACAAATGGATTTATTTATTTATTGCTCTGCAGAACGCCCTTGAAAGGAATGCTTTTGGAAGAACAGTATGTTGCACACATCAGCAATATCACAAGATTAATGGCAAAGGGTGATGAGAAAGGCAAGCTTTCTGTCATTTGCATAATTCTAATAATGAATAAACTAATATTGTTCAAACTAATATCAAAAGTAATCAAGTGAAATGCTGTATGGGAGGGAAAACAGTCACTTCATTATTGGATTGCACATGATTGGGGGGCACCTCCATGCTTGGTCCAGAACTACTCACACTTTTGCAAGAATCCCTGTTGGACACTTGGGAGCAATTTTCTGCCCAAACATTGGCAGGGGTGGTTTTGCACTCATCTGTTTCAGAGAAGTAGAGGCCCCAGTTAGTCATTGGATGGGAGACCACCAAGGAAGACCAGAGCTGCTATACAGAGGCAGGCACTGGCATCTCACCTCTAAAAGTCTCTTGACTTGAAAACCCTACGGCTTTGCCATAAATCAGCTGTGACTTGATGGCAAAAAGAAATCCTCTATATTTTCTGCAGACCTCCCTACCCTTCTTTCTCTTTGGGCAGCAAGTGGGATTAATGAATTGCTTTGGGGCCAAGCAAGATTTTTGGTGCCAGCGCCAAGGGTCAGGAGTCTGGGAGGGCTCCTGGATGCTGCCTTAACGATGGAGGCCCAGGTAGCAGCCACTGCCAAGGCAGCCTTTTACCATCTTCGGCTGATTAGGCAGCTGGTTCCCTTTCTCAAATGCAATGACCTGGCAACAGTGATCCACGCAATGGTCACCTTGAGATTAGACTATTGCAATGCTCTCTACATGGGGCTGCCCTTGTCGCAACTCCAGAAGCTGCAGCTGGTGCAAAATGTGGCGGCCAGGCTGTTGATGGGCATCCCTATGTGGGAGCACATTAGGGTTGCCAAGTCCAGCGTTGCGCCGCAGCAGGGGACTCCCGGCTTGCAGCTGGAGCGCGCGCATGCACCACACACACGCCACCCAGAAGTGACGTGACGATGCCGGGCACACTGGGGGCGAGGCCATGACCATCCGAGGGAAAACCATAGAATTTTCCCTCGGATGACCGTGGCCCCGCCCCCAGCATGCCCGGCGTGGTCGCGTCACTTCCGGGTGACGTGCACGTCGGGGTGGGGCTCCCCCCGGGGCCCAGGTGGGGGTTTCCCCACCCCCCAGGGGGACTTGGCAAGCCTAGAGCACATACAGCCTGTGCTAAAGGCATTGCACTGACTGCCTATAGCATACTGGATTCGCTTCAAGGTGCTGTTTTTGACCTTTAAAGCCCTATATGGCCTGGGGCCTGCCTACCTGAAGGACCGCCTTTCTCCACATGTCCCCCAGAGAGAGCACTGAGGTCAGGGTCGCAAAATCGTTTGGCCCTCCCTGGACCAAAAGATACCAGACTGGCCTCTACCAGGGCGCGGGCCTTCTCAGTGGCAGCTCCACACTGGTGGAACGAGATCCCGGAGAACATCAGGACCCTGTGGGACCTTTTACAATTCCACAGGGCCTGTAAAACGGAGCTCTTCGACAAGGCCTTCAACTAGGAGCTGCCACTAATAACATCAATTACATCAACAACATCAACAATACTAACTGAGCTGGATAATACTAACTATGCAGGACGCCGACAGGGGCCATTTTTTTGGGAACTTCTATCATGGCCACCGGGTTGTTATTGTCACCAGCACTTTATTTTCATTTTATTCTATTTTATTGTTGAGCTATGATATGTTTATGTTTTAATGTTTTTTAATCCTTATTGTAAGCCACCCTGAGCTTGCCTGCGGTGGGGAGGGCGGGATAAATATTGAATAAATAAATAAATAATTTTTTTAATCCCTATCTGTTTGGTTGGAAATAGGGTTGCCAGGTCGTCCCCCACAGCCACCAGCAGGATTGACTTATCTGTTTCATTCCATGTCCCCTCACTGACCATCCTTCCTTTACATGTGTTTTTAACTGTAGTGACAGACAGGTTAGGTTCCACCTCTCCCTAACAGCTGACAGAATGTCAGTGAGAAGGACAGTTGAAAACAGCTGTTAAGGGAGTCGAAGAGAGCTGTTAGAGAGACTGTCTAGCTGAATGAAACTGCGGAGAAGAGCTGCTTAAAGCTGAATGAAAAGAGTCAGTTCGTAACAAAGTATCCCAAATGCTGGAATAGGGAAACAAGTCAGAAGTTTAATTGAAAAGCAACTATGTAACCTTTCTTCAGTGTTATGGTCAAACTATAAATAAAAGTTCACTCTATGTTTGTTTAACCCTGGTTGTCTCAGGGAAAGAAACACACACACACACAAGTAGGGTTGCCATTCCCCCGGCAGTGCCAGGGAAATCCACAATTTTGGGGGCTTCAGCCCGCCACCAGACAGCTGACCGGTGGGAGAAGCCCCACCACCAAACAGGGACATTGCTGTGCTACATCCCTGATGCAATGACCACACCCAGAAGTGATGTCATTGCACCAGGGGATGTCACTCATGGGACACTCTGGTATTTGGGCAAATTCTATGGCTTTGAGACCGATACCAGAGTGTCCCTGGTGTGATGACATCACTTCTGGGTGACGTTATTGTGTCAGGAACATTGTGTGATGTTCCCGTCCACCCCCGGAACACCCCCCAAAGTCCCCCACTCCAGCCAAGGTAAGACCTGGAAACCCTAAACACAAGCTAAGATCTTGGCCATGATGATGATGATGATGGACGACGAGGAGGAGGAGATTGGATTTATACCCTGCCCTTCACTCGGAGTCTGAGCGGCTTACAAACTCCTTTCCCTCTCTCTCCCCACAACAGACACCCTGTGTGAAGTAGGTGGGGCTGAGAGAGCTCTTTCCACAGCTGTCCTTGAGAGAACAGCTCTGACAGAACTATGGCTTGCCCAAGGTCAACCAGCAGCTCTAAGTGGAGGAGTGGGGAATCAAACCTTGTTCTCCCAGATTAGAGTCCGCACACTTAACCACTACACCAAAATGGCTCTCAGGATATTTTAGGATATGAATAACTGGTGGCACAATGTGAATGAAACAGTGTTTTAGTCAATAGCTCTGTGCAGTGTCTGTGGGAGGGGCAATTGTTTAAGGGGCTGGATTGACATATGACTGCCTGACCTACCTGTAACCCTGAACCTGTGGGAGAGAGGTTATGGAAGGTGGTAGGCACTCTGCATGAGTGAAAAAGGTGTGTCACAACTCTGTAATTGTGTTTTCCCCCCTCTTTTAAATACTATGTATTTTTAAAACTTGTTTTAATGTTTTGTTTGCCACCTTGGGAGACACTAAGCAGGCTGGAAAGGAGGCACAGACATGTTAAATGGAGCTATTTCACTGACTTCACATCCGGCACTGTGGGGCTGGGTTATACCCTGACCCTGATGGGCTGGTGAGGTCTTTATTGGGGTTGGCAGGATTTGTGCGGTTTAAATGTTTGCTATTTAATTCAACTGGCTAGCACTCTGAGGCATCCACAGATGGAAGGAGGCACACAAACCAGCCACTGAAAGCTGCACGATCCCAGAGGACCGGGAGAAGTTACTCTCTCAGTGCTGTGCATCAGCATTTGAACTTTTGCATGCATGGTCTGGGGGACAGAGTTGATAGGCAACACCCCTCTGCACAAGTTTGGTGCAAAGGAGGAGAAGCAAAGATGTAGCCTGTAACCCTGTTGAGTCAGGATGGGTTACCCAAATGTTGGTAAATCTAATGGGGCAGCCTCTTAGGGAACCAACACAATGGTGTGTATGTGTGTGGGGAAATGGATTTAATTAGTTGGGCCATTCATGTTGTAATTAATAAACCATAGCTTAACCCACACATTTTGTCTGGTTCTTCATTTTGGGGTGTGAGTGCAAACATTCTAAAAGCATTTAGGGAACACTCAATGGGATGCTCACAAAATGTGCACATCCATACGCAAATATGACCCACTTACTTAGAGCAGCCAAAGCTGAGTCTGTGCATCTCCTCCAGCAGGGAAGCATATGCTCCAGTGGCAAGGAGTAGTGCCCTTGTGCAGACTCAAGTCAGTATCTAACAAGTCTAAACAAATATGGGAGGGAATCCTCAGTGGATCTCCAGCCAAACCATTCATCATATGGTTCTGGATTATACCTCCTGAATCTGTAAATGAGGAAATACACCATTTCTCCAACACACAAAAAATCTTGCACGTACAAAACTAGCACACCGCTGGTATGTATGTTTGTGTGTATGTACATTTTTTTCAAATAGGAGGAAGCATTCTAATATTCAACTCCCCCCAACATATACACAAAGTAACAGTCCAAAATGGATAGCAGAATCCATTTATTACACATGACGAACAATTAACTAGAAACCTTTTGCTTCCTCACCCCACCTCCACACTGAGAATGTTGGCAACCATTTGATGCTTAATCAACATGACTGATGTCTTAGTGATGTCTAAGCTGCAGCAGTTCCCACTAAATCCATAAGCCTCCTTTCAAACTTCGTGGTGGTATATCATATGTGTTTGGGTACATATGCCACATCCTTGAGGCAGAAGACAGATCTATCTGGCAGATCGAGGTAACCAGAAGGCTGCTGAAGCCAACTATCTGGGTACTCCAAGAAAACAGTTTCATCCTCTCCTGGTAGATAGCGTATCAAGTTAATAAGTAAAAGCCCATCTAGCGGATCATAATGTTAGTTTCTCAAGTGGCAAATTCCAGTGAGAAGTCTTATTTGTATTCTTGGCATCAGACATCCATTTTTTAGTGCCAAGGATAATGTAACTCATCTCTCATCCATCATTTAACTGCAGCCTTTACAGCTTTACCAATCAGTTATAATCTAACAGTCCTTCTTGACTACAATTTAAAACTTTGCTGTGTTTCCTTCTATTACTGTTCAGTTAATTCCTCGGAAGACCAGCTCTGTCTGATGCTTGCTGCCACTGCACCTGCTCTCCAGAGTCTTTTTATGCATGCATATTCATCACTTAAATGCAACATGGTGTAAAGCAGCTGTCCAAGACAGAATGCTACAAGAGAGATGTGTTGAAGCACCCGCTGAAGGCTGTGATTTTCAATGCAGCGAGTTGACAAAATCCAATTGCCTCTACATAGGAAGTGTACATGACTCAAATGACACACATCAGGGGTCCCCAACATGGCAACCACCAACACCTTTCCTGGTGCCCATGAAGTGTTTTTAGAACGTGGGTGGATCCAAGTGGAAATGTTGCCTGGAAAGGCTTTTGATGGCTGTGCAGAGTTTAAAAAACATTGCTTTGGCAGCAGCTGCCACCACAGCACTGAAGTAAGGTACAGCAGCCATTTTGTGGCTGGCTCTGTCTCCTATGGCAGCCATTTTGTGGTTATGCCAACCACACTGTGTCAGACTTCCAAAGGTGCCCACAGGCTCGAAAAGGTTGGGGACTCCTGGCCAGTGTTCCCTGTAAGCTGAGTTAGTGTGAGCTAGCTCACAGTTTTTTAGCCTCCGGCTCACACATTTTTGTCTTAACTCAGGAAGGATGGCTCCAGAGCAAACTAATTTATGCAGTATCCAAATTGCTCACTCACGACTTTAATGCCAGTAGCTCACAGAGTAGAATTTTTACTCCCAAGACTCCACAGCTTCGAGGGAGCATTGCTCCTGACATACACACACATAAACTTATAGCTAGTTAATCTTTCTGCCAACTCCCATGAGCAAAGAACTCAAAAGCAGCCTAGTCACATAAGCAATACAATGCCGGGAAAGGATCTTGGTGGAAAACACAGCAACACTTTTTACAGGTGCTGAGATCCACGTTTCACCGGGCGTGACTTAGTTCATGATGCAAAGTGCCTTGTATCATGAACTTTGCATCATGAACTAAGTCACGCCCGGTGAAATGTTTGTTTTAAGAATGTATTTATGGTAGAAAAACCAGAAGATTTGTATATGATATGTCAAACTGTGGTATGAATGAAACCAGACAAGCATAGGAATTTTTCTGATGAAGAGGCAAAATGAAGAGTCATTCCGGAGGTTTTCGTCAGATTCACTTGCATTTTGATAGAAGTTCACCTTCACCTGAAACTTATCATTCTTTTGTGTATTAGTATCTGCTTTAATATTGTTGTGTGTTTATAATATACTTTGATACACTCAAGCGCTTTGTTCTATCAGTCTGTGCTTTGTTTGTTTGATCACTACACCAAACTGGCTGAAAGTATTTGACTGGTCCAAAATCACTTAGTGAGCTTCCACAGCAAGGTGGGGATTTAAACCTAGATTTCCGAAACCGTACTCTGAAGCTCTAATTGCTACACCACACTGCCTTTCATAGTGTGGCTGCTGTTGAACATCTTAGATATTATTCACCGTATATATTATGTATTATTCAGCCAATATTATTCTGCTTTTATTCGGGCATGGCTAGAAAACATTTAAAGAGGTCTCTTTAAATGCCTTCTGAGTTCACTGGCCAAAGCGTGACTCAGCAAGTGAACACAAAGGGCATTTAAAATTTAAATGCCTTCAGTTCACGCCACTGCAGCAGGCCAACTCGGCAAACGAACCAAAGGCATTTAAATGGTGCAACTCGGTGAGTGAACTGAAGGCATTGAAAGTTTAACGAGTAGAGGAGTAGCAAGGTAGAGGAGCAGAGTAGAGAAGCTAACCTGGCTTGCAATGTGAGCCCAACTCTGGACCAGTGCTCCCTCTAAGCTGTGGAGTCCTGTGAGCAAAAATTCTACTCTGTGAGCTACTGGCATTAAAGTTGTGAGCAAATGATTTGGCTACTGCATAAATTAGTTTGCTCTGGAGCCATCCTTCCTGAGCTAAGACAAAAATGTGTGACCCAGAGGCTAAAAAACTATGAGCTAGCTCACACTAACTCAGCTTAGAGAGAACACTGCTCTGGACCCAGCATCACCTGCTGGGAAACTCCCAGGGAAACACTCACTGCAACGCTGCAGCCAGTTTGGGATCAAATTGTTTGCAATCTTGCTGATGAACCTAACAGTTGCTTGAACCCACTGGATTTGACTGCTGAACATGGCAGGACAGGTACTGATACTGAGGCATTCTTTGGTGGGCCTTGCCTCTAGCATGGTGAGCACAACAGTTGAGCCTGGTAGCAAACTGGGTACCAGGGGAGGTGGAGCAAGGCTGGAGTGAGGTCCCCCTTTCATTTTTGTAATGCAAGATTTATCCTTAGCCTGACATCATTATTTAGATTGTGAGAATATGCAGCCTCAAAATCATTACTTACAAAATCAAAATAAAATAAAAACAAAGTGATTTTTCTCATGATGGGCGCACTGGCAGCATTTGATGTGATTTTTCTTTTTCCACAAGCAGTGATGCCATTTACTTGCTGCGGGTGGGAGATCTCCCGCCCCTAGCACCTGTTGCCTGCTGCTACTTCAGCAGCTGGCAGGAGAAAAAAATTAAAATTCACCATTGGAGCAACAGTGTTACAGTGTTTGGGGAAAGCCTGGAAGTGATGTCACTCTGCTGTAGGAATCACTGGTAACTTTATGGCTTTACCATAGAATTTCTGGTAATTCCTAGAGCAGAGTGATGTCATTTCCAGGCTTTCCCCAGAAGTGATGTAATGCCATCATGCCAATGGTGCCCCATGTCCCTGCCCTTTGCAGTTTCCTGCAGTTATCCATAAGCATTAGACAGTGATTTGGATGGGGAGACACACTGCATCATAATGTAAGGGCATAATGTAAGGGCACAAGGTATACTGTACTACATTAGTATGGAGGTGGGGATTTGGCATGAGGCTGTCATTTTGTCTAGCAGCTTGTAATATGTAGTTTGGCCCTAAAGGTACGATCCATTGGCAAGTTCTCCTATGCAAGTTCCACGTCTCAGTCATTTCAATGAGGCTTGCAAAGGAGAAATTGCCAGTGAACTGTGCCCCCAAATGTACACATTTATAGAGAACTCATGTTGGATGCCTACATACTGTTTTCAGTACCAGATAAGTTCTGCAAGGTTTTCCCCGCTGCTAGATTTTTTTTTACAGTTCTCTATTTTAGTGCTTTAGTTTTGTTGCCTGTTCTGTAGCTGAAATGGTGCTACTAAACCATTTTTGTTCTGAGAACTTATCTCCCAAACTCCTAAGCCTGGCATACATCTCCTCTGCCTCTTTATTGCTGCAGCATTAAAAACATATATTCTTTTTCATTTCTGGCAATATCACAAAGTTATAGTCTGACCTAAACCCTTGCACGTAAGAGAGACATTCTTCACCAGGACAAACATTCCTGCAAGGAACTCATTTTCTATAAAGGAAACTTATTTGGTGCAAAAATGGGGAAAAAAATCTGTGGGTTTCATAACACCAACATGAGCTCTTAGCACACACACTATGTACAACAAATTCATTAAATTTTACAATGGCCAGGCATCCCATTTGTTTAAATGGAATATGCTCCTACTTAGGAATCAGAATTCTCCTTTTATTTCTTTAAGCAGAAAGTATTTGCTGCTGGCGATTTACTTTGGGCTTTTACAGCACCAGTCAATCCTCCAACTGTGTGTTCACCTTTACCTGATAAATCCATTAGTCTTTTTCAAAGGTAATAATGCAACATTCATCTGTACTGTACAGAGGGTAAATTGCCTTCTTGTGAAGGCAAGAAAGGGACTAGCTTACCATAGGTTTTTCTTTTAGAAACTGGCTAGATAAGTAGTCTAGCAGAGTATAGCTCTGACTCAAGTGAATGATTTGTTTAATAATTCAACAAAACTTTCACAGAATGGATTGCTGGAGAGGGTGGGAGGAAAAGAAAGCTGCAGCCCTCCAACTGTTCAATACCTGAAAACAAACATATATAAATGTATGGGTAGATGATGGAGTTGTACAGCTTAGGAATGTAAAGCATCAAAAGTATTACTTTCAAAACAATTGCAGGCAGACCAGCAACAGCTTGTCTGCTGCTTCTACTCATGCAAGAGGATACTCCCATCACACCCTGTCACAACCCCACAATACGTCAGTTTGCCATTCTACTTCATCTGTGTCTCCCACAAAATCTTGTACTTCACCACATGATGGCATGTTTTCGCACAATGGGTCTGGCATTACTTTGGAGTCTTTCCACCCCGTCTCTTTCAGTGGGAAAGCAAACTTCCTTCCCATTTTTTTGAACTCACATTTTGGATAGATTTGATTTAAACCACTCCATTCATGCACTCAATTTTTTGGATGCCTTGCTAATTTCATCTGGTAGCAGAAGCTGAAAACTCAGCAGTCCCAGAGCTTGGGATGAGATTGTTCGTCCATGCAGAAAGGTGCAGTCTACTCTGATTGACAGCAGCTCCCCGAGATCTCAGGCAAGCCAAACTACCTGAAATCTTTATAAGACAAGAAGTGAGAGGCTGCTGCTGGGACCTTTTGAATAGCAACCATTTGCTCTACCTCGGAGCTATGGCACAATCATCTCCCCCACTTTCTCTTGATCTTTGGTAGACTGTGGGGGGGGGCTGTGGGGAGGGAGTGCATTTGTGTATATTGAGTGTTCACTAAGATTGCACTTTGGAGGATGAATCTTATGCATACGGGATCAGGGCTCTTTTTGTAGAAAAAGCCCAGCAGAAACTCATTAGCATAATAGGCCACACCCAACAGCAGGAACTCATTAGCATATTGGGCCACACCCCTGACAGCATGCTCATTAGCACATTAGGCCACACCTACATGTTACCAGAAGTGTGGTTATCCAGCCACACCCACCTTTTGCTTGTTATTCTGTTTACCTTGTTTGTTGTCAAAACCCAGGGCCTTTTTTTGTAGCAGGAACTCCTTTGCATGTTAGGCCACACACCCCTAATGTAGCCAATTCTAATGAGTTTCTGCTGTTGTGTGTGGCCTATTATGCTAATGAGTTCCTGCTGGGCATGGCCAACTTGGGAGCCAGCCGGAACTCCATTCCTGTGCGTTCCTGCCCAAAAATAGCCCTGCGGGAGATGTGTTCTAAGAGACAAAAGTAAAAGTGTGGGAAAAGTGCTGATCTATTATTTATTTATTTATTTATTTATTATTCGTATTTATACCCTGCCCTCCCAGCGAACCAGCTCAGGGCGAATTACAGAAGTCAGTGCGATGTACCTAGTCAACATAAAACTTTTAAAACATTTTAAAACAGCTTAAAACATAACATTTAAAGTGCTCACAGTATTAACAATTCCTTAAATTAGATGGCGTGCTCTAAGATATATCATCCGAGTTCTCAATCCAGTGGTCTTCCAGTCTCCCAAGTAGACATAGGCCTAACTCCGCATTAGGGCCAGTCCTATACTACAGATGTTCTAGTAGTATAGTTGGTAGTCATGGTGGTCATGGTGGTGGCTCCTGATTGAAAGCCTGGTGGAAGAGCTCCGTCTTGCAGGCCCTGCGGAACTGCAAAAGGTCCTGCAGGGCCCTGATCTCTTCCGGGAGCTCATTCCACCAGTAAGATCCAGGCATGCAAAAAATCATAAAATGGTATAGGTATAACGAGAAGTTGTATTACATGTTACCACTTAACATACATAGTATTCAGGAGTTCAGGTCATTTGTGCAACCATGCTACACACAGCAATCTGAAGGTGGCAGGGGTTTACATTTTCTCAGGCACACAACGTGGCATTTTGAATACCGGCAAACTGCAATGTCCCTCAGACCAAGAACAAAGGTATGCAAGCATAGGTGCAGTAAATGACTGTGAATTTATTGTGCAAAAAAGTCATTATTTGGGAAGGCTCTTCTCTGCAGACATATGTAACTGTTGTTCCTGCTAAAAAAAAAAAAAGACCAGTGTAGAACACAAACAATAGAGATGTGTGTCAAAGTTAGCACCTTGACAGCCAAACTGACACTGAGTTTTGAGACTGAGGCCTGAGAGTAAAAATTTGGCAGATTCGGCCTTAGTGTGTGTGTGAGAGAGACAGACAGAGACAGACAGAGAGATGGTTCAAGGCAGGAAGACATTAACTCTTCTTTGCCCTGTGCCATGTCTCCATAGGCTGCTTCAAATCCCGCTAGACAAAAAAAGAAAGGTATGTCTATTGTTCCTGGTTTTCCTCTATCAATGCTTAAAGCAACCAAGGGGCACTTTTGATTGAGAAAACTGCACAGAGGCAGGGAGGTAATTCACCTTTCTTGGAGCCAGAGACACTTATCCATATTAAAGCCTCCCACGACTACTGGTGGTGGAATGTGCCATGGAGTCACAGACAACTTTTAGTGACCCCATGCAGTTTTCAAGGCAAGAGACATTCAGAGGTGGTTTTCCATTCCCTACCTTTGCATAGCAACCCTGGACTTCCTTGGTGGTTTCCCATCCAAATACTAACCAAAGCTGTCCCTGCTTAGCCTCCAAGATCTGATTTGATAGGGCACACTGATTTGATAGGGCCATCCAGATCAAAGCTGCTCTACTTAAGGTCAAATAATGCATCTGACATTCCAATTTAAAATAAAAAAACCTACAGCATCATACCTAATTTAGTTCTTAGATCAAGAGGAAAGCTATGCTTATAAATATCAGCAAAACAACCCAAGGGACAAAAAAAATATTATTTCCACCCATTTTATTTTTATACCATTCCACCCTCATTTAGATTCAGATATACAGAAACAGTAACTACAGGGGGCAGACAGGAATCAGTCATGATGAGTAAAATAAATCTCCAATATTGGATTCCATTTATTATAGAGAAATAAAAGTTGGAGCACTGACACACATGAAGTGAAGCATTTACATCTCACCAGACAGACATTCCCAATTCCTGAAGGAAAGCAACGAACGGGCTCACACGCAGCAGTACAACCCCTGCAGAAATTGACATTATTATACCCAAATGATCTTAGAAGTATTTTTTAATGTTCACAGTTCACTGCTTTTTGTAAAAAAAAAAATACAAATAAGCAGCTTATTAATCTTTCAGACACAGCCTTCTTCATGACTGGTAGAGCTAAGCAATGCAATTGATGTGCTTGTCAGAACCGCATCATGAAAATGTACGATTCAACAGCTATTGTGATATTTACCAAAGGGATTTTTTTTCCATTTGTAAATTAAAGTCCAAGCTACCAGTATTTGCATAACGCGTGTTAAAAATAACTTGGCATTATTGCAGGCAGAGAAAGCTGAAGGATGAAGGCCATACAGCTGCAGGCCTTTGGTATTTTAATGTGTCAACTCTGAACAAAGCACAAAAGTTGTATTTAAAAAGTTATTCAGCTAGTTAGTTGATGGTTTTGCAAGTCCCTGCCAAAAGACCTCTGAGACTATCTGTAGAATACTCCACACCAGTGTTTACAAAGAAGAGTTTGTAGATGCAAATTCATGTCGTCCCTAAGCAAGTCCTTTCCTTCCTTTTACACATTGTCTTCTGTGATTGCCCACTGGCAGAACCAGTTCTGCTTACCCAAAAAGTCAAACACCCTTTCACATTTATTTACTATGAGACCAAATATTGTTTCAACCCTCCCTCTTGCACTCATTAGGTCCTCCTTCCCATACTTTTCATTTTTGTACATACAAAAAAATGTCACCCCCATCCTGAGGTGACACAAAACCTTACTCCACAGGCAATTTACACAAAATCTATGACTGCCATATGGCATGACCTCAGCCAGACTCAGGGGCAGATTCCTCAGATGATGACCAGGAGGAGCCAGAGGCCATTCTGAGGGAAGACCAGGAGGCTCATGGGATATCTCACTCCACTAGATCCCCTGCAGACCCAGAGCTTCTTTGAGCCCCTGGATCCTGAGGCCTCAATTGAAGGACCTACCCCTGAAGGTTTAGCACCAGGCAATGTTGCCAACATGCTGGAATCCAGGGAAGCCAGTCCCCTGCCTGGTAGGGTCAGATCCTGAACTAACACCCCTCACAGTTCTCCTCCGAAACCCACCAAGAACTGTGGGCCTGTGTGGCAGCATTTCAGTGACAAAGAAGCACCAGGCTGCCAGCTCATGATCCAGCTACTGACCTGCCTACGTGCACATAAAACTTTGCAAGATCAAGGCCAACGCTCCCTCTAA
This sequence comes from Gekko japonicus, assembly GCF_001447785.1. Classification (NCBI taxonomy): domain Eukaryota; kingdom Metazoa; phylum Chordata; class Lepidosauria; order Squamata; family Gekkonidae; genus Gekko; species Gekko japonicus. The sequence continues at coordinate 665,638 of NW_015167078.1, forward strand.
GCTGTGGAGTCTTGTGAGCAAAAATTCTACTTTGTGAGCTACTGCCATTGCAGTTGTGAGCGAGTGAGCGTAAGTTAGTTTGCTCTGGAGGCCTCATTCCTGTTATGTACAAAGATGGCCATGGCTGCTTTAGCCAGGCCATGCGGTCAAGCAGACCTTCAGTCCCTAAACAATAGCCACCGCGGATCCTAGTGCACACCAATAAGGTCACCTGGATCCTGATGTACACCTATTATAGACTGGGTCTTGTAAATACAGTCTATCACGGGAATTGGGGGGGGTGTTGGGTGTGAGTGTGGACACACATATAAGCTGGCCTCAAACTGGCTAGTTCATCTTGTCGTTCTGACGTAATCCAATAAATTTGAGCTGATTTCACCATGCTACACCTGGAACTCCACCACATTATTCTGAGCAAAGACAAAAAACTGTGAGTTAGCTCACACTAACTCAGCTTAGAGGAAACACTGATCAGGGCCCAGTCAAGTTCTGTCTGGATGAAGCCCTAGAACAGTTTTTTCCCTTCAGGATACTTAAGCACTGGGCTAAGCAGACAGCTTTGTGGTTCAATTAGTTCATATGGTTAGCCTGCTTCCATGCTACCCATAAGGTGGGACCCAGCACCCATGTAGTGTATTCAAAGCTGCCTTGAATGCATGACATGTTGTGCAACCTCTAACTGAACTGTAATGTTAAGCTTCATCCTGGGCTAGGATCCAAATCCATCCAATAATATTGCTAGCCCAGGAAGTAACAAGCCAATCACTTCAAGCAAGCTCCCTGAGCGGGAACTAATGTGATTGGACCTTATCTCTGCAACCTCATAGGTTGATATTTGTACAGTGGGCCTGTTTAAAAGCAGGACAGCTACAATGTAAAGGCTGTTCTGGCTATCAGATGTTGATTCGTGTTGGAGTTGTGTTCAAGTTGAAGAATAAAGTTGTGTTCTTGCTGAATCACTCTCCGACTGCTTTGTTAAGCGAGCGACTTAACAGCCAACCCAGCTACTGAATCTGCTTCAAGCCCTTGCTATCACAGCCAGAATAATATTAATGCTTAATTTGCACTCTGGTAATGCTAAGAGATCAGCCCAGAACAACCTTCCCAGATAAGAAAAAGGCTGTGGATCATTTTTTTATGGCACAGACTAGATACCACTTGGTATGTTGGTGATAAACAGCCAACAGAACAGGGAATCTCAACCTAGTCCAGCCCGCAGGGACTTTTGGAACACTGAGACCAGTTATAGTGGTTCTGTGACTAGAGAGACATTTCAAGTCAGCATTTTCAGAGATTCTGGGAGGGGGAAGAAATAGGGGAAAATAGCCATCATTTGGTGGCTCTTCCCTAGCTGAGGTGAAGGCCATGTGACCTAGCTGAAGAAAATAACACCCGCTTCAAGCATGTGACTGGGGAAGAAGCAGCATGAAAACTGAAATCTGTTTTACACGTTTATTTTGCTTCCCACATTTAAATCACAGGCAGATGTATTTAAAATATTTATATTCCATCTGATCTCCATCAGGGGGCTAAGAAACCCAACAAAGCCACAAAAAATGACTTAACAGTCCATCAACAAGACAAAAAACGACACAGGTTTAAAAACAGCCAGATCTGCCAAAAACTGAATGCCCTGTGAAATAAAACCACCTTGCATACACTCCTGAATGCAGCAAGTGAAGGCAACCTCCCCACCCTCTCTGGTAACTTACTTCTTACGAGATTTCCACGCTGTCTCATAAAGGTTTCTTTCTACTGAAACAACTATTGTGTTAGTTTCAGAATAAAACTACCTTTAATGCCAATTTTGAAGAATCCAAATCAAGTTTTTAAGAAGAGATAACTGATTTGATCCCTCCCCCCATCCCTGGCAGTTCTGCACTGGACAAGTGAGTCCACAGGAAATGTTCTCTTATTCAGCTGCATATATGCACATCCCGGTGGTAAACACAAGAATCTCTGGAACAAGGCCATGGAATTTTTTACTCTGTTGCTTTACAGGCGGTAGGAGAAAGCAAGAAAGAACATTAATTCCCTCAGTGACCTTCTTTGCTTTGGATTTTAATGTTGCCGTTTGAAATCTGTGCTGAGGAAAATCCTAGAGATTTTAGGCTTGGGCAAGCATGAAGAAACTGATGCACCACAAGTTTGGATACTTTAGACTATTGACTTGGTGGATTAAGAAGTATCCAGAAACATTTTTTAATGTACTGAAAACCTAGGTATCTATGTATACTCCCCAAGTAATTTGCATGCCTAAATTCTTTCTGCGTGCATGTGTGTGTGTGTGTGTGTGTATGCTTTTATATATAATGCAATTGAGAAATTTCCGGTTATTTAGGATCCTACATAATGGATTAGACTACATTTCCATGTTTTGGAAAGGAATTTTAAGCTAAATTGGGAACTCCATGGTTATTCAATATGTTGTAACTTGCCCAGAGATCTCAATCTTCCCTTCTTTGAACTTTACACCAGATTAAAAACATACGTAATAAAAACACATTTAAAACCATTAAAACCGACCAAGATAACATCACTAAAACAATTATAACCAAGTTAAAATACACATGCAATACAATAAATTACACATACATAAAAACAACCATTAAAAATAGGGCGGGAAAGGGGGATCACTGAGGGAATGCCAGATTTTTAAAAAGTCTTCACCCACTGGCGGAATATAGCAACAGAAGGGGACAGGAGAGTCTCTCTGGGGAGACAGTTCCAGAGTTTCTGTCCCATGACTGGGAAGGCCTTCCCCTGAGTTGCCATCTACCTGATCTCAGAAGGCAGGGGGCACGCAAAGCAGGACCTCGGAAGATGACTGTAATGGTCAGGTAGGTTTGTGATGGAGTAGGCAGTCCTTCAGGCATGCTGGTCCCAAGCCATAGAGGGCTTTGAAGGTCAACAGCAGCACCTTAAATAGTGCCTAGAAACAGATTGGGAGCCAGCGCAGATGGGCTGGAATGATACGGTCCCTACAGCCCTCTCCAGTCAACATCCTGGCTGCAGCATTTTGCACCAACTAAAGTTTCCAAACACTTTTTCAAGGGCAGCCACATGTAATGTGCATTGCAGTCAGCTAATCCAGATGTGGCCAGGGCATGCACCACAGTGGCCAGACCTTTTCTGCCCAGGAAAGGTCAGGGCTGGCTAACCAGTCAAAGCTGGTAAAAGGCACTCCTGGCCACAGCTGCCACCTGCTTGTCCAGGAGCACCCCCAAGGATATGGCTGACTTTAATATAAATGAGATTTTTAAAATAAGTTGTTTTAATCATAGTGTTACTGACTCCATCAAGATGGAGGCCACCCAGCACTCCACCCCAAGCACACGGGCAAGTAGCATGGATCAACAGGCCAGCAGGTGGCAGACAGAGGACTGATATTTCATGGTGACCTCCCTCAGCAAAGAGTTGCTCAGACGGAGGGAAGACAGCAAATCTGGGAGTCTGTATCACAATAGCAGAACGATTCTCTAGTGTCACTTGACACTCTGGACAAGAAGGACTCTAAACTGTTGTACAAATTCCCCAGCTTGCACTGCCTGTTGTTTCCTCCTATGACTGGTTTATCTGCTGGATGCAGGAATCACAAAACTGGTGCCAGATCTCCAAAGATAGCAAACGCCAGAGTTGGACACAGGGAAGGCAAATTACTTTCTCCAGTGCAATATGCGTGTGGATAGCTTATATAACTCTCTGATGTTAGTATCTGTGGCAATGCAGCACACATGTATAAGGTGGGACTCTTTTGTTTTCAGGCATTTACCCCTTTGCAAGATAGTGCAAACCTATGCAGAGGTTACCATGAGAATTAACAGAGCCCATTAACCATAACATAACACTTTTTTCAGCTATGATACCTTTCCAATACAACTATCCTACCTAAAAGGGCAGTGCAAATAATCCATTCAAGATCATTGAAACACTTGTTTAAGTGACAGAACAGGCATAAAATGTCAATCCGTTAGCAAGGAGAGATCTTTTGTGAAACACGATAACTTGGTATTTGATTAATTATAGAACCTTGCCACTTCAAGTATACTCTTTTCAACTTATTTCAAGCATATTGGTTAGTCATCACAAGTAATAAGATCAAAATTCTCTGTGAAATATTATGGAGAACTTTGGGGATATATACTGTTGGGTGGAGCACTGAAAAACTTAACTTGCATATTGGGAGAAGTGTGTGTAGTGAGTGACTGGAAACAATCAACCTGGGGAGGGGGTGGAGCAAAAAGAGGTCGAGTCGTTTGTCTCTCTAAGGACTGGATTGCTGGGAGGCCTCAGCTGAAGAGGCTTTTGTCTGGTGTGGGCCCTCCCTTGATGGACAGCACTTCTTCTGGAGGAGGTGAGGCCCCAGACATATCTGAGGTTGAACTGATGTTGATTCCTTCTCTCAGATGGTGAGGAGAGAGGCCCTGAGAACTTCCCTTCCCTGGAGGCCTGCTGCTGAGGGACTGTGGCTAGACCAGCTCCAACAAGAGAACAATACTTCTGGAACACTGACTACTGGACCTTTGATTTGGGAAGGGAAAGGAGTTTGGGGGTGGGAAGTACAATACCCTGTGTGCAGAACTGTATTTTTCTTGTTGCAATAAATAGTTGCTTTGCTTAAGCCAAGGTGTGTGAGTGGGAGGGGGGCGTTAAGAAAGGAGGCCCTAAGCCTTGCCCTTATTTCCAACGCCTGGGTTACAATTATGTAATGTATGAAAGCTATTTTAGCATTAGTGGTAGCTGTACCCCTCCCTCCAGACTAGTTCACACCTCTCTTTTCCTTACACTGATCAAGGTATGGGCAGAACGAGCTGTGCTTTTGACCCAGTCAATGCCTACAGAAGGGTTTTTGCCTACTGCTACCATAAGCTGGCTGCTAACATTGGGAACAACATAAAGCCACAGTGATCCATTCACAGAAGGCTGTTCCTCACAAGCAATACTTTCTAAAGTTGCAGCTGAAGTAGGGTTGCCAAGTCAGAAGTGGCGCTGGAGCGGGGGACTCCAGCGCTGCTTCGGGAGTAAGCGCAAGCGCGCGCCACAACCCCGTCACTCGGAAGTGTCGCGACCACGCTGGGCAAGCTGGGGGTGGGGCTACGACCATCTGAGGTAAAACCATAAAGTTTTCCCTCGGATGACTGTGGCCCCGCCCCCAGCATGCCCGGCGTGCCCGCGTCACTTCCGGGTGATGTGCATGTCACGTGCTTTGTGGGTGGGGTTCCCCCCGGGGCCCAATCAACCGGCGGTGGGAAATGGCCCTCTGGGGCGGGGGGTTTCCCTGCCCCCCGGGGGGACTTGGCAAGCCTAAACTGAAGGTCAAAACAGACGAGATGCTGGAAGAGACACAACTATATCTTGAAGACACAACTAGATTTTGAAGATCAATTGCAGCCATGCAGGGCCCTGATTCAGATCAAAGCAGCACTGGGAAGACAGAGGAAATTTAACTCTTTCATCTCACATAGTTTGCAAATAGTGCCATGTGTCCAACCATGCAGTTCTGGAGACTTAAGGGAATGTAAGTCTTTGGAAGAGGGGGGCACTGATTTACACTGAAACCTCCTTATGTTGATCATGAAGGTCCGGTGAGGCCAGGAACAAGGTTTCAGGGGGCTCAGTAAACTGGAGAGGGAAGCAGGAGAGACTGCTCTGCAAGATCTGTGGATCATTGGATAAACACTCCTATTATAACTATTTACTTATACTATTTTTATGCCCACCTTTCTCATGAGCAACTCATAACCAAAGCCTGGTAACAATAATATAAAAAGAACAAAATACAGCAAAGAATTAAAACAGATGTTTTATAACATCAACAACTAGTCTAAAGCATCAATATGCCCCCACCAGTGGTCACTCTCCTTAGCCCAGACGCACTGCTCAAAAGCTCTCAGAACAACTCTTGTTTTGCAGCCTCAGCAGAAATCCAGGAGGGTTGGAGGACTCCTTCCCTCTTCTGGGAGGACAACCCGAAGGCATGGGGGCAGCCAATGAAAAGGCTGAAGCACAGACCGCTGCCAAATCTGCCTGAGATGAGGAACGTACAGACAGTAGATGTTGCTAGGAAGAACAAAGCTGCCACACAGGAACACTGAGGGGAAGGGCAATCCTTCAAGTGTGTAGGACTCAGGCCATCTTTTTTTGTTTTCTTTTAAAGGGAACAGAGCAGCCTAATTTTGATTAGTGAAACTGGTGCAAGGGTTGAACACCCTTTCCTTAATCCTCCAGATTTCTGTCCAAGTCTAGTTCCTGATGAGCTAACGTTAAACTGTGGACAGATTCATACAGGAGGAGGAGAAAGAGAGTTAGATTTATACCCCACCCTTCACTTGGTGTTTCAGAGCAGCTTAAAATCTCCTTTCCCTTCCCCTCCCCACAACATGCACCCTGTGAGGTAGGTGGGGCTGAGAGGGCTCTAAGAGAACTGCTCTTGGGAGAACAGCTCTGAGAGAACTGTGACTGACCCAAGGTCACCCAGCGGGCTGCATGTGGAGGAGTGGGGAATCAAACCCGGTTCTCCAGATTAGAGTCCGCCACTCTTAACCACTATGGCAAACTGGCTGAGACACCCTGATTCAATTCCTTGGCTCCTTACACTGCTTGAACAGCATGGATTCCATAAGGTATCACAACTCAGTAGTTAATCCTCTTTGCCTTTATAGAAAGCCGTAAAACTATTTTTAATTCTGCAATATTATACTCAAAATGAATTTTTTAAAAAAAGATTTGTTGCCAGATCTCATGCGTTATTTGCTCTGTAAAATCCATGGAATATTAGGGGGAGGGGGGAAGTGTGACATGAATAGAAAGGAAGTGAGTCATATTACAGATAGCATTGTAAAGCTTTGTGCATTTTTTGCTAAAGACACTTTGCTTACAAACTTTCTCAGAGGGAAACAAATAAACATATAGGGAACTAGCAAAGCAGGATTGCCACAAGCTGCCTCATCTATTGTTCCCCCACCCACAAGCTACCTGTATGTTCTCTAAATAAATCATGGCATTACACACTGTGATCAATGACAGTTGCCTACAGTTACAAAGAAAAGAGCTGTATCTCTTTGCTATAGTCCTCATCAAGGAAAATTTAAAATAAATGTTCCAAATATGATGCAATGAATATATTGGAGCCAACTGTGTGAGCATGACATAAAGACTAAGGTTCAGTATACAACCTGCATGGGTTCCGCTTCCCTGTACATAATCCTTTGATAAAGTATTTCCATTCCTTCCAGCACAGCTTACCCATATAACAAAGGGTCTCGTGTCTTCTCCTAATCACAATACTCCTTTTTCCTGCTTCACTCAAGCATACACTGCCAGACTGCTACCCATCCGTTGGTCTGTCCAACTTGGTTACCTGTATCTCTCCATCCCACCTACCTGTCCAAAATGCCTTCAGAAAATAAACTACAGAGCAGCTAAAATTATCCATCAGTCAGGTAGCCTGGTCTGGTTGTCTAGCAAAGTAGGCATCAATCCATGTTCTATTACCTGCCCTCCCAGCTTTGCTGAGAGCAGGAAGATGCTGACCCTTCTCCAAGGCAACATGCTTCTCAGTGCAAAAACAAAAGCATGCAATACCTTTTAGTAGGAACAGCCAAAACAACACAAAACTGTGTGCAAGCTTTCAAGTTCTCCAGAACTCTTCATCAGGTTGGATGTTCAAGTGCACAAGCGGTGTGTGTGTGTGTGTCTTTCAAGACATGAACTTCTGGCCTCTGCCTGCATCTTGGAGAGAATGCTACTCTGACAGCCGTGGCCATAGGGCAGTGATGGCGAACCTTTTAGAGACCGAGTGCCCAAACTGCGACCCAAAACCCACTTATTTATCGCAAAGTGCCAACACGGCAATTTAACCTGAATACTGAGGTTTTACTTTAGAAAAAACAACTCATACATTAACTTAAGATGATCCAAACAAAGTAAGGAAAGCAATCCCAAATGCTTTCATTTACTTAAAATTATTTGGCAGAGAATTCAGCACAGTGGGCACTTGGGGGGCATGTGTGGCAACTAAGGGGCTGAGGGAGGCGAGGGTTACTAGAGAGGGAAACACATTATAGCTGTCTATATGCCAATCCTAGAAGTCTCTGAGCAAAGATGAGGAAGCTGGGATGCCTGGTGTTCAATGACAATTTAGATAATACATCAAAGAGGGCACAGAATCAAATAAATTAGGAAATACCAGGGGAATTAACTTCCCAACATGAGCAATATGGTTGGAAATTCTGGGTCCTAAGGGGTGTGGTATCACCCACCTGATCAAACCCTTGAGGCTGATCTTGA
>NW_015167078.1:673971-674181 GCF_001447785.1 Gekko japonicus
TTGGCCAAGCTGTAGTTCTGATAAGAGCTGTTCTTGAAAAAGAGTCGTTTCTGTCAAGAGCTCTCTCAGCCCCGCCGACCTCACAGGATGTCTGTTGTGGGGAAGGGAAAGGAAAGGAGTTTGTAAGCCGCTCTGAGACACCTTTGGGTAGTGAAGGGCAGGGTATAAATCCAATCTCTTCTCTTCTTCTTTTTCTTTATGCAGAGTAGG
>NW_015167078.1:674857-682352 GCF_001447785.1 Gekko japonicus
AGGGGGGAAGTGTGCCATGAATACAAAGGAAGTGAGTCATATTACAGACAGCATTGTAAAGCTTTGTGCACTTTTTGCTAAAGACACTTTGCTTACAAACTTTCTCAGAGGGAAACAAATAAACATATAGGGAACTAGCAAAGCAGGATTGCCACAAGCTGCCTCATCTATTGTTCCCCCACCCACAAGCTACCTGTATGTTCTCTAAATAAATCATGGCATTACACACTGTGATCAATGACAGTTGCCTACAGTTACAAAGAAAAGAGCTGTATCTCTTTGCTATAGTCCTCATCAAGGAAAAGTTAAAATAAATGTTCCAAATATGACGTGATGAATATATTAGAGCCAACTGTGCGAGCATGACATAAAGACTAAGGTTCAGTATACAACCTGCATGGGTTCCGCTTCCCTGTACATAATCCTTTGATAAAGTATTTCCATTCCTTCCAGCACAGCTTACCCATATAACAAAGGGTCTCGTGTCTTCTCCTAATCACAATACTCCTTTTTCCTGCTTCACTCAAGCATACACTGCCAGACTGCTACCCATCCGTTGGTCTGTCCAACTTGGTTACCTGTATCTCTCCATCCCACCTACCTGTCCAAAATGCCTTCAGAAAATAAACTACAGAGCAGCTAAAATTATCCATCAGTCAGGTAGCCTGATCTGGTTGTCTTGCAAAGTAGGCATCAATCCATGTTCTATTACCTGCCCTCCCAGCTGATTCATCAAGACCCCACCCCTGCAAAGACTCTTGCTTTGCTGAGAGCAGGAAGATGCTGACCCTTCTCCAAGGCAACATGCTTCTCAGTGCAAAAACAAAAGCATGCAATACCTTTTAGTAGGAACAGCCAAAACAACACAAAACTGTGTGGAAGCTTTCAAGTTCTCCAGAACCCTTCAGGCAGGATAGGAATAACAATTACCAATTCAAACCATTCTATCAAAAATGGTAAAATCAGGGGGGAAAGCTGACAGGAGCTGGGGAGCCTCCGGTTCAGGACAAGTCAGTCAAAGGGATGGTTGTGTAAGCAGGGTAATATTGATAGGAGCATAATAGAATTTGGGAGTGAGGGCACAGTGGCCAATGGGGGGCATGTGTGGCAACTAAGGGGCTGAGGGAGGCGAGGGTTACTAGAGAGGGAAACACATTATAGCTGTCTATATGCCAATCCTAGAAGTCTCTGAGCAAAGATGAGGAAGCTGGGATGCCTGGTGTTCAATGACAATTTAGATATAGTAGGTATCTCAGAAACATGGTGGAACAGAGAAAATCTATGGGATACAGTCATTCCTGGGTATAAGCTCTATAGGCAGGACAGTGAGGAATGAGTTGGTGGGGATGATGTATTGTACATCAGAGAGGGCACAGAATCAAATAAATTAGGAAATACCAGGGGAATTAACTTCCCAACATGAGCAATATGGTTGGAAATTCTGGGTCCTAAGGGGTGTGGTATCACCCACCTGATCAAACCCTTGAGGGTGATCTTGAGATGGAGAAGGAAATAGGGAAGGTGACTAAAGCATATAATGTTATTATACTGGGAGACTTCAACTACCCTCACATTCACTGGGTAAACATGTGCTGAAGTCATGCTGTAGATATGAGATTCCTAAACATCATAAAAGACTGCGCACTGGAACAGTTGGTCACAGAGCAAACCAGAGGGGTAGTGATCTTGGACTTGGTTCTGAGCAGGTCTCAAGACCTGGTGAGAGATGTAGATGTTGTTACACCAATTGACATTGACCACAATGCTGTAAAGTTTGGCATTCAGGTCAATGGAAAGTTACCCCTAAAGTCTCAAACTGTCATACTTCATTTCAAAAGAGGGAACTTTACAAAAATGAGGGGGATAGTAAAAAGGAAGTTGAAGGAGAAATACAAGAGAGTAAAATCCCTAGAAGATGCTTGGAAGCTATTTGGAACCACACCAATGGAAGCCCAAATAGAATGCATTCCACAAGTTAGGAAAGGCACTGACAAGTCCAAAAGAAGCCCGCGTGGTTAACAATGATGAAGTCTAGGAAATTATAAAATGTAAAGAGATTTCTTTTTAAAAGTGCATGTTCTGCCACAATGAATGGAATAGTAAGGACCACAGGCTCTGGCAAAAGAAATGTAAGTCAATAATTAGGCATGCAAAAAGAGATTCTGAGGAGCGGGTTACTAAAAGCATGAAGACAAACTATAAACATTTTTTTAAAAAATATATCTGGAACAGGAAACCAGCTGGAGAAGCAGAGGGGCCTTTGGATGACAAAGGAATTGAGGAAGAAAGATGGGGAGATGGCAGAGAAGCTCAACAACATTTTTACTTCTGTGTTCATTGAGGAAAGTGTGGGGCACCTATCCATGCCACAGCCCCTATTTTTAGTAAGGGAGTCTGAAGAATTGAGGCAAATTGCAGTGACCAGAGATGGAATTCTAGACCTACTGGAGAAATTAAAAAATGATAAGTCTCCAGGTTCTGACAACATACACCCAAGAGTTCTTAAGGAACTCAGATGTGAGATTGTTGATCTACTTACCCGTTTATGTAACCTATCACTAAATTCAGCCACTGTACTAGAAGACTGAAGAATAGCCAACGTGTAACTTCAAATATAGATTAATGGAGTCTGAACTTGCTGAGACTGAGAGGGGGAAAGATCTTGGGTTCGTAGTGGATAGCTCAATGAAAGTGTCAACTCAATGTGCTGCAGCGGTGAAAAAGGCAAACTTTATGTTAAGGATTATTAGGAAAGGGATTGAGAATAAAGTGGCCGATATTGTAATGCCCCTGTATACATCCATGGTGTGGCCTCATTTGGAATACTGTGTACAGTTCTGGTCACCATATCTCCAAAAGGACATTACAGAGCTGGAAAAGGTCCAGAGGAGGGCAACCAAGATGATTAGAGGTTGGAGCACCTTCCCTATGAGGAAAGGCTGAAGAGTCTGAGACTTTTCAGTTTAGAAAAAAGATGGTTAAGATTTATAAAATTATGCTAGAGGTTTATAAAATTATGCTTGGGGTCGAGAGAGTTGACAAACAGAAGGTTTCTCCCTCACTCAAAATACTAGAACTCAAAGGAATCCAGTGAAGCTGATAGGCAGTAGGTTCAGCACAGACAAAAGGAAATACTACTTGACACAGGGAGTGATTAAAATGTGGAATTTGCTGCCAGAAGTAGTAGTAATGGCCACAGGAATAAACAGGATTTAAATGATTTATATTCCAGCACAGTTTCAGGAATGGGTGGGTCTTTGGAAGAGTTTTTGACAAGTGTACATATTCCCCTATAAACAACAAGCTCTCTATTCTTTCAAAATTATTACTATGCTTTGGGTTAAAATTATACATAAACTGTAAATCCCCCAATTTACAGCCCCATTGCACATGGCTTTCACCCATGTGGCATGCTTTTCCAGCAATATGCAAAAAGTGGTTGAATCTATTTCAACTAAGAATTGCAGAGCAACACTACCAATAAAATAATTTCTGCAAATACTAGACGCCACAATGAAGCTTCTAGGTACCATGGCAACCAGGTGCCTGGGATTTGTTTAGCCCTGGCACGGCATAACTTCCAAACACACTTCAATCAGAGACAATATAAGTTATTAATTTTTTTCCAAGTAAAGTTGGGCAGGGCTGTTCTATTTTAGTGATGAAATGAATCTAAATGTCATATTTGTTTTCCAGTGAGAAAATGACTCTAAGGTCTTTGCTGATATCGCTAGAGCCACCCTCCCTGTCACTTAAAACATGCAGTTGCTCATCTCAAAAGAGCAGCTATTCATTATTTCTGACTGAAATTCCAATAGCTTAACAGCATTCTAAAAGTTAACCTTGGAGCTTTAAAAAAAAAATAAAAATCACCAGTTTAATATTTCCCCCAAGCAATTCAAAAGATGAATGATTGTTCAAGTCTCTGCATGTCAAACAGATACTTTACTTAAGGCAAACAAATAAAAAAATCCAGTGTTCGTTAAAACCCATGGCCACTTGTGTCATTTTGTCTAAATAATCACCAAAGCTATAATCCAAGATGACAAATGAAGCAAAAAAATCACTGAACGAAAACAAAATATTTAAAAAAGCTTACCTAGAGTAGCCACCTTTGAATCTGCAGTGCCTAATTTGATGCTAGAGTTCCCCTGAAAGCCTTGCAAGCAACATCCACACTGGGAATGCTCTTGTGTGCTTTTGGCTCAGACAGATTCATTAAAAGAAGATACTTCACCAAGTTCAGTTCTGCTCTGAAAGTGATGGCTGGAAATGTCACCATCAGGTTACATTTTTATTGTCTTTTAATAATTTCTATATCTCCTTAGTTTATATTCCCCCCCCCCAAACACACACTGTACCCCAGCAGTGTATATAATGAGTCTGGGGTTTACAATGCAAGGCATTCGCTTTCCCACTAACTGAGAAGTTGCAACATGCAACAAGCAAAATCCTTGCTATTTACTCTCCCATAGTACTCTTTCCTGTTCAAAGTCAGCAACCAGAGAAAGATGCCTGGACTTCACTGTCTAATTGCCTCGATGAACATAATGGATTCTAACCCATCTATTACCTATATTGTTCCCCCCCCCCCAGTTAAACAACAGATGATAACCAGAAACCGAGCATGTCAGTCTTTCGATCTGTTTAAAAGAATACTTTCATTATTTTGCATGCTAATTTAACAAGCCACCCCTAACTATGATATGCAATTCCATTTCATTGTCTGATGAAGTGTCCATGCACACAAAAGCTCACATCTTGAATAAAAATTTGTTGGTCTTAAAGGTGCCATTGGACTCTAACCTTGTTGCAATGAGTTGGAGACAGCCATGATGTTTAGGTATAAAGTTTTATCAGCTGGTGATGAGCTAATTGCCTCTCCCACTTACTGCCATGTTGAGTGCTTCTTTGAATGGAAGACTATGAGTGGAAGGGCACCCCCGGATCCCACCCACTATCTAGATTTTATTTCTTTGTAGAACTCAAATGAAATTTCTATTGAAATCAAATTTGGAAGACTCTCCCATTCTGCCACCAGAGTGTCAAAACCGAAATTCTGAATAGAATGGAAAACTGGCCTCAGAATCTGAAATGCAAACGCTTTAAATGTGTTAGCACTTCTTGATTTATTTTTTATTTCTTCAGAGGTCAGTGATGAAATGACAGAGGACATCAAGTGTCAACTATGATGCAAGATGCTCTGTGTTTCCACTGGGGAGAAAGGAAAGGTATAAATCAGAGGTGTCGACCTCATTTGTTATGAGAGCCAGATTTGACATAAATGTCACTTCGTTGGGCTGGGCCATGTATGCCATAAAATGTAATGCCAGGTACCAGAGATATAAACTGTATAAATGACAGTAGCTTGTAAGCTCCAAGTTGTTGTATTCTCACTGCAAGGCTCCATGGGCTGGGAGGGGGGTGCAGAGGAAAAGCCACATGGGTGGACTGGAGAGCCAGTGGTGCAGCATTGGGCACACTGCTTGACTGCTGCAGACAAGGTTGTTCTACCGTAATGAAGCCACAATTGGAGTGGCTCCACCCACTCCCTGCTCTGAGCAGTCTCCTGTTCCCTCCCTTGCATTAGTTGCTCATGGGCCGCATAAGAGCCCTGGACGGGCCAGTTCCAGCCCCCGGGCCTTATGTTTGACACACCCCTGGTATAAATGATGTAAATGAAAAATACCACTGCATGCCTGTGAAATATTAAATATAGCATGTCAGCTGTCATACCCTATCAACCAAATCAAATATTAACAATTCAGATCAGTGGGTGTGTTAAGTGCCACCAAGTCCCCTCCAACTTATGGTGACCATACGAATTAATGACCTCCAAAACGTCCTATCATTAACAGCCTTGCTCAGGTCTTGATTGAGTCAATCCATCTCATGTTGAATCTTCCTCTTTTCCTGCTGCCTTAGACTGTCCCTAAAATTATTGCCTCTTCCAGTGGCTCTTGTCTTCTCATAATGTGATCAAAGTATGATATCCTCAGTTTAGTCGTTTTAGTGTCTCAGGAGAGTTCAGCACAATAAAGTAATGAAATGGGGTGTCAGGGGAGTGGCAATAACACCATGCCTCCTTCTTCTCAGATCCCTCTGATCAGGCCCAGTAGGGTTACAGATTCACCTTGTAAAGATCTTCACACCAGCCAGCTGATCAGTGGTGGGTGGCCTTTTAAGAGTCAGGCAGCCGCTAACAGCTGGCCCTTTGAGAGGCTAGCTGTTTGACAATCAGCTGTTGGGAAGATCCACCAGTGGGATGAGAAAGGGGAGTAACGAGGCAGAAATTGTTCAGAAGGCACTACTGGCCCCTCACAGGCTTGGCCACACCTCCATAAGACTTCTGGCCACTGAGAATGCCCCAGAACTAGCTGAGGCCTTCAAAAGTCTTGAGGGAGGAGACCAGTTAGGACAGACCAACTCTGGCTCCCAGCTCAGAAGGGAGTGGAGACAGAGGAAAGAAGGTCGAATAAAGTGGCACCCAGCACCCAGCCCTCTCTGCCTGAGTCCAAGGAAGGTAATTTGGCCAAATTGGGCCCTGGTGCATGACAACTGGGGCCTGCAATATCCCGGTGATGTCTTTTCTGACAAAAGGTGGCTGTCCATTTCTTACACAGAGGACTTTGTCTGCCACAGCAGCTTGAAATTCAAGTGAAGTTGCCAGGAGGGACTTAAGCAGGGACCTTCAGCATATAAACCATGTGCTCTACCACTGAACAATGGGTCCTCCCATTCCCCTAGGACTTACAATTCTAAAGATTCATTTTGCAGTGAAGCAATGTTGATGTTTGTTTCAAGCTGCTTAATTTTCATATTCTTTGTGAACTTATTGTCTATCACTAATACTAAATAGAAAGCTATTACACCTTATGTTTGCTGTCTGAAATTCATTCTGCTATGGTCAATACTAGGGAAAGGTTTAAAGACTTTCAATATTATTTGGTTTACAGTGTAGGAAGACACACAATGAACAATAAGCGCTACTGGCAAAAGCTAAAGGAAGACCTTCAGTAACTATTACCTAATGATATGTAGAACAGAGACTTTTATTAACAGAGACTCTCATTAAGAAGAAATCCCTTGCATTAACAAATTATTTGGTTTACAGTGTAGGAAGACACACAATGAACAATAAGCGCTACTGGCAAAAGCTAAAGGAAGACCTTCAGTAACTATTACCTAATGATATGTAGAACAGAGACTTTTATTAACAGAGACTCTCATTAAGAAGAAATCCCTTGCATTAACAGAAGTTCTCCTGTTTACCTCCCCTCCTTATCCTATCAACGTCTCTAGCAGCTATATTTACTGCCCTTTTGCTGAGACTAATATCGAAGATATAGCATGTGCCAGACAGCCTTGGCAAAGCTGTGCCTTATGATCAGATGATTTTGCTGAATACCCAGCAAAATGGGAATCCTGCATAATTCAGAGTGATAGACATACATGAAAACTGAGAACGATGTAAAGCAATAGAACACTATAAATG
>NW_015167078.1:685187-692607 GCF_001447785.1 Gekko japonicus
TCACTGAGTTCTCCTGTTTACCTCCCCTCCTTATCCTATCAACGTCTCTAGCAGCTATATTTACTGCCCTTTTGCTGAGACTAATATCGAAGATATAGCATGTGCCAGACAGCCTTGGCAAAGCTGTGCCTTATGATCAGATGATTTTGCTGAATACCCAGCAAAATGGGAATCCTGCATAATTCAGAGTGATAGACATACATGAAAACTGAGAACGATGTAAAGCAATAGAACACTATAAATGTTGTGTTTTGTTTTCATCTTTGTGGGATTTAAAATTATTTTTTATCTTATCACAGTTTTATTCCATCCAAGCAGTCAAATTAAGTACTTTTAGCTTCTAGATGTAATGGTGTTAGGGGCCGTGGTCCTTAGATGCAGGGCTGCTGAAAGCTACCATGTGACCTCAGAAAAAATATTTCCTCTGTTTCCCCCCCCCCAACCCA
Source organism: Gekko japonicus (assembly GCF_001447785.1). Taxonomy (NCBI): domain Eukaryota; kingdom Metazoa; phylum Chordata; class Lepidosauria; order Squamata; family Gekkonidae; genus Gekko; species Gekko japonicus. Next base: position 685,634 of record NW_015167078.1, read on the forward strand.
TCATTCAGATTGAATCCCATACCATATAACAGTTCACAGATTAAAAATAGGCACACCTTCCTTTAACCAACATTACTGCCTACATTCCCCCCACCTTCTTCCAAACAATTATATGTTACTGAAGATATTCCAAATTAATAACATAAAGTAGAATTCAGTATTTTGGTCCAGTCTGTAGTGAATAAAAATTAAATCATGGTATGGTATGGTATATGCTTATTGGTGTATCTTTGCTTTAAGTAACAGGTTTTTTGAATGTTATAGACCACTTAGTTGCAATCTTATGCATACATATTTAGGAGTAAGCCCCATTCAACTCACTGGGGCTCTCTTCTACGTAAATATGGGACTGGGCAGTTTGTAACTAAAATAGCTAAATATTCACTAGAGGAACGCTTGTGTATTCTCGTGTTTTTTGAATGTTATAGACCACTTAGTTGCAATCTTATGCATACATATTTAGGAGTAAGCCCCATTCAACTCACTGGGGCTCTCTTCTACGTAAATATGGGACTGGGCAGTTTGTAACTAAAATAGTTAAATATTCACTAGAGGAACGCTTGTGTATTCTCGTGTTACCGTGTGGAAAATGTAGTCTACTTCTTGGAATATCACATTTGCAGGTTCAAAATGGGGCAAGTAACACACACACACACACCCCGGTAAAAATGGGGCAAGTAACACACACACACACCGGCATGCAGGCACGCACACACAATTGATTTGGCTTGGGAAAATAACATGGGGAACAGAAGACCCTCCTCTCCCTCACATCACAGTCTCGAACTTATGTGGCCCCAATGGAACATTAAAAAGCAGTTTCCCAAGAACTGCTGTGTGACTGTGAGGAAAATGAGCTAGATCCAGGGAACCCAAACCTGACTTGTTCAAAAACCAATGTATAGTTGGGAACTGAACCAAACCCACACCAGCCAAGTTTGGTTGGAAACCATATTTGCATTGAATTTCTCAGAATCTGGTCCCCTGTCCTCTTCCTATGCTTAACAATCTGCCTTTTACAATCAAAGGGAAATCAGCGGTCTTTGTCATTTTATGTTTGCCCTTAGTTGGAAATAAGCCCTACTAAAGTCAGTGGGAAGTAAAAACAGTGAGGATACGTTTTCCTCTGCTATAGTGCTCTTGAGCTGCTCCCATTCATTTTAGTGGGGCTGGCACAGGACAATTCCTTGTATATCATGCACAACATTTATGACTTTAGGTTATATATCAGCTCAGCAAACGTTACAAATAAAGCATATAAAACATATACTTTAGCCTTTTATAAATTGTTGTAAACACCCTTCTTCTCTTCATCACTTCCTTTGTGTTAAGTTACTCATGTGCTTACAGTAATTATAATAAAAAGCTGGAACTGCATAAAGTCCATCTAAGAGTTATTGTTCCTTCTTCTGATTCATATGTCAGGTACCAAGAAAAGCCTTACTCTCACTGTGTGTGATTTCATGGCCTCAAAACTGCCAACAAAGAAAATGTCTCTTCAGCCGACCGTACTGTAAGTAAACGTCCACTCTGATAACTAAATCTGATTTGTAATAAAGGTGGAATGCTTTTCTACGTTGATTCTGACTGAGGCCACAGCACAATGGGCTGAAGTGCTTTTGTATGTGGTCCCCCCCCGCCCCCGCTCCTGATCAAGTGTTGAAACAGCCACACCCCTGGTTGCTGTTTCAGCACTTGAAAAGGCGGGAGGGAGGGACACAAGCGCCACACTGTGGACTCAAGCAGGATCAGGTCTTTGCAAGATTTCTTAAAATCTTTAAAATGGCAGCCACATCTTCATGGCTGCAGCAATGACACAATCAGACCTAGTCTGGCTCTCAGACTAGGGCTAGGGAGCCCCAGATTAGAATCCCAACTCTGCTATGAAGCTCACCAAATGAACTTGGGGCAGTGACTCTTTTGCCGCTTAAGCTACCTCATGAGGTTGTTGTGAGAATAAAACAGAAAAAAGGAGAACCATGTATGCCACCATGAACAACTGGATTATCAGACAGAATAAAAATGTAGTAGGTGATGTAATAGATCTGCACTGAGAAGTGGAACAGAGGCAAGCAAATAGCTTCATAGCTCACTGTAGGACAGAATGACCCATACTGATGGATGCAGAAGTAAAAGCCATGAAAAGGATTGCCCCCTGTGATGGACTGCACTTTCTAAGAGGCTTAGAAGTGCTGCACCAACAACTAAAGGATCACAAAGAGTTAATTCTTCACAGCACTAGAAATCCTTGAGTGACAGGCTGCTCCAGCTGATTGGCTGGCATCAGCTGAGCAAAAAAAAGTCTTGAGAGAGCTGGATGCTTAGGAAAAGTCAGTCAGATTCCTGCCTTTACTGTGAAGAGTTGTGTAAGGAGACTGTCTACGAACAGCCCTGACAGAAAAAGGGTTTAGTGCTGACAGAGTCAGATTTCTACCTAGACTGGATGCAGTCTGAATTCAGCACTACCTGAAAGCAGTTTGAACAGAGACAGGAGTACTGTGGGGAGAGTTTGGCAAGGAAGTGGGTAGTAGAGAAGACTTCCATTCAGACCAAAGGAAAGGAAATAGATCTTCTAGAGAGAGAAGAAGATTCTCTACCCAGTCTTCTCTGAGAAGTAGAGAGATCTCTGGTCTGGTGTGATTAGTAACTGCCTATAGAGACCTTAAAAGTCAGCCAAACACTCAAGAAGAGTACTGGTGTTCCCAGGGCTTTTTTGGTAGAAAAAGCCCAATAGGAACTCATTAGCATAATAGGCCACACCCAACAGCAGAAACTCATTAGCATATTAGGTCACACCCAATAGCATAGCTCATTAACATATTAGGCCACACCCCATACCTTCCCTTGGCTTGCCCATGTGCCCTGGGGGTGCAGGGAGCCCGGGCAAGCCCCCCCTTGAAGGGAAGGGAAGGCAGTTTAAACTGCCTTCCCTTGGCTTGCCCGGGCGCCCCGTGGCTGCGGGACAGGCCGGGAAAGGCATGTGAAGGCATTTAAATTCCTCCCCAATCCTTCCAGGGGCCCCCCAGCCCGCCCACCAGGGGGGTCGCTCTTCTGGCCTTCCCTCTGTAGCCACACACACAGAGGTTTGGGCTGTAGTGGGCATGGCCAACTCTGAAGCCAGCTGGAACTCCGTTCCTGTGCGTTCCTGCCCAAAAATAGCCCTGTGTTCCAAAGAGAAGGGGTTGGGTACTGGGAAGAGGGTACCAGCCTTCTGGGCACCAAAAAGAGTCAGCGATTATACAAATAAAATGTATTAGAGTGTTTGGGAAAACACTGGAACAAAAGCCTCTCAACATAAAGATCTAAGTAGCTGTGAATAATATAAGAACTTCTCACTAGCCTGATATATAAGAACAAAAGTCAGTGCTTGTAATAGTTTTACCTTAGTAATTTCAACCCTAATTTCACCTGACCTTTAATTTTGATGTTAAAATAAAATCTTCTTATTTAACTTTAAAAGCATCTCAAGTGCCATTTGCAAGGGTTTAAGTTTAAGGGCGATTCTATCCCTTCCCTCAAGTTCCTGGGCTGAGCAAATAGCCAAAATTTACCTTACTGACAGAGTGGGACAGACAAGGTTTCTTCAAGGGAAGAATAAACATGTTACCAGGGCTGCTTAGTCAGTGAAGACAAATAGAAAAGGAGGGAAAATCTGGCCTCTTAGGGAGGGAAGTGGACGGTGTCTGTCATACCACCTCCATTTGCAACAGCTTCCTTGACTGGGATGTAAGTGACTTACCTATGCAAGAAGACTGACTCTAACTTAATATTACTTTTAAAGAATTAATATTCAACTTCTCAACAAATCTATAGCTGAGACAGTTCACATACCAATTAAACATCTTAAAAGGCCATACTCCAAACTCAACATGACTCTACAACAAGAAGAGACTAAAAGAACTGCCAGCAACAAACAGACATCTGATCAGGAAAATAAAGTCAAAACATTTGAAGAACCAACATCGGAAGCCCAAAGACACATCACAGAGCAATTTTTTTCTTCATTTCTATTTAAACATTTAAACAAGACTTCATAAACCCTTGGCAAAAATATGAAATCTGTTAAATAAGTGTAAACAATAAGGAAGCCAAATTATTACACAGAGATGCCTTTTATTCTACCAATGGAAGAGGAAATGGAAGATTGGCCTTTAAGGCCACTGGGAAAACTCCTGGTGGACCAATGGCCTAGGGCCTTGCCAGGTCCATCCTTGCCCCCAAATTGAGGGGTGGATTCAAGCCAGCAGCCCTTTCCCAGAAAGGAGCAAGAAAAGAGGTACCAATTCTTATGCCATTACACCATATATATGTTGTTAAACATTTATTAAGCTATTGTATCTGTTACATATACTTATAAATTTTGAAAAAGAAAGATCCTTAATTTCTGTAAACTTGCCCCCACACTAGGGTTTTTGATAATTATTTTCTATCAGTTTTTCCCTATTCCTTCTTTTTTCTCTGTATCCCTTATAATAATAATTAAAACTAAAAAGAAAAGAGGTACCTATCTCAGCTTCACCCCACCCTGGCACCCTGGAAGGGGTGCACCCAGCCTGGGCTCACTCATCTGGCACAGATGACAGGCACAGCCCAGCCTTGCACAAGAGGCACTGAAGCCAACCCATGCAGGACTGATTGGACAGGCTTGTTCCCCCTGCCTCCTTTTGGGAATAGGGGCAGAGGCTGCCAGGGCTCTTTTTGTAGCAGGTACTCATCTGCATATTAAGCGACACACCCCTAATGTAGCCAATCCTCCAAGAGCTTACAGTAGCCCCTGTAAGAAGAGCTCTGTAAACTCTTGGAGGATTGGCTACATTAGGGGGGGTGTCGCCTAATATGCAAAGAGCCCTACAAAAAGAGCCCTGGCGCAGAGCCCTTTTCCAGGGCCATCCCCATCCTCCCCTGACAGGGAGACAGAATAAGAAAACCAAAGAGATCCAAAACCATTTATCCTTAGGTCCCTCAGCAATTACACACAGCATTTTATGCCACACCTCTACACTACTTATATGATTGCTTCATAGGTTATAAGGATCAATTTTAAAAAGTACCTTTTTTTTTGTTTGAACTTTTGATGGGGTAGCCCAGCAGAACCCCAGGGTCAACCCTTCACCCAGGGAATTAAGAGTTTACTCACCTTGCCTTGTAAAGTGCACAGCTTTGTAATCACACTGCCTGCAGAAATGAGAGTAAAAGCTAATCTGCAGATGGTATTGTGCATGTCATGAAACTTCTGGGGTTCCTAGAGCCCTGGCCTCTGCCCCACCTCCTCTGCTCCACAGTTGCACTATCTCAAGTACCTCAAATGATCTAATGTAAAACATATCCATAGTAGGTTCCTGGAAAATAGAATTTAAGGTAACTGCAGATAATTAATGAAAATTTATTATGACATAAGGTCACCTATTGCAGTTCAATATGGAACATAATGGTAATTTATATATATATTTTTAAGCATGCTGCCACAAGTTCAAGATAAGACTGAAGAATTGCTGGAGGGAGTATTCTCTACACAAACTGAAGGAAGAAATCAAAAGCTCACAATGGATGATACTGTTGACGCGCCTGATGCTACAGCTATGGCTTCTCTCACAGCAGTAGTTAGAGTAGTGGGTTTTACTGGAGCTGGAACTGCAGCTGAATCCATAGCTGCAAGTCTGAGGTTGGTGTCAGCCATTGCTGATGGCCGAATTGGAGCCTTGTTGTCACATTGCTCTTGGCTAGTGTTACAGGTGTGTAAACACCTACCTTTGTCGCTGGGGCAGCTGGTGGAGCAAAGGTAGCCTCCATGCCCTTTATGCCTCAAGATGACACTCTGCAAAACCAACTCAGCACCACTGAACTGAATGATTTGCCTTAGAAATAAGAGAAACATGCTACTTACCATTGGGTTTCCCCCCCACACACATCCGCACTAGTGGACACAGCTTTTTCCAGCAATGTTTTAACTTCAGTTCAGCGATTTCTCCTTCTATGAACTTGGTAGTGTTGTGCAAGGATCAAAAAAATTGCCCTGGAAGCTATAGAGCTGCCTGTTATTCAATTGCAGGCAAAACACCTTATAGTGAAATGCATACAGGGTACAGTGTGACCCATGACGTCTTAGTTCTCAAATATTTATCTACCAATGTCTAATACAACAAATGTACCATGAACTCTGCTCTTCTAGAATGAGGCCCAAAACAGTGAATAATGCAAGCTATTCTTGCATAAACCCCAGCTACATGAATCCTGGCAAATTTTATAATTGTGCCCAGTGAACTATACCACCTTTTAATTGTAAAGTGGCAACAAGACCAGAATGGCAGCTTGCTGACACTACCATACCATCTCATAATAACCCCTTGATGACTAGGTTTATGTTGGGCTCATCAGAACAGGTACCTGAGATAGTAAACAGTTCTATCACTGACTCTTGATAGATGATCTACATGAAACAAGATCCATATCTAGGCAACCAACCTCATTATTTCATTAAGACATCTGGCTAAAATGCTAATAATTATATTGCTAATTGACTTGATTAACTAGCTTTATTCCTTAAGTGGCAGTTGTATTCCATCTTCTCTACTGGAACAATAGATCATGTTCTTCAACATCTGGGAGGTTTATTACATCACAGCTCAGTTACTATGGGGGTGGAGAATAGCGAAGACCTTGTTACCAGCAACACAACAGCAGCTGAGTTCCTTCTGTTCTAAGACTGTTGTACTCTTCCTGCAGGTACTTGAACTGTGCTGGAGTCACAGGTTAAAGAACTCCTAACTTGTGACTCACAGATATCACATTGGACTGATTCAATTGCTGTTTCATCCAAGATATATTATTTGATCTATTTATATTGTGTGTTCTAAGTTGCTTTGGGGAGAAAAAGCAGGATATAAATATTTATATAAATAAATACTGCTTGCCTACCTTGCAGACTACTTATCTGGTGGGTAATTCTGCATGTTAGAGAAATGTCCCATATTTTT
>NW_015167078.1:692619-692915 GCF_001447785.1 Gekko japonicus
AGATGGAAGAGTGTCTTGCCTCCACAGGCTGCCTAATACAATGCGTGCCGCAGTTAGCATACAAACAATCAGTTGCTTGTACAAGCAGGGTTGCTCTTCATCCATAAACAAAACAAACATTGATGGGGGAGAGTCTCCTATGAAATCTTGTAATATTTTTTGTTTCACTGGCAAAATTTCAGACCAGAAGTGATGTAAATAAGAACATAAGAGAAGCTAATGTTGGATCAGGCCAATGGCTCATCCAGTCCAGCACTCTGTCACACAGTGGCCAAAAATACCAAGTGCCATCAGGA
>NW_015167078.1:693613-699364 GCF_001447785.1 Gekko japonicus
TCTTGGTCAGTCTCTGCCAGTTCAGACCCATCAACGTGTATTTCTAGTTAGGATTTTTGGCCCCAATGTGCATCACTTTGCACTTGGCCACACTGAACCCAATTTGCCACGTTGACGCTCACTTGCCCATCCTCGACAGATCCCACTGGAGTGCCTCACAATCCTCCCTGCTTTTCACCACCCTGAACAATTTCATGTCATCCACAAATTTAGCCACTTCACTGCTTACTCCCAACTCCAAATCATTAATGAACAAGTTAAAAAGCATCGGGCCCAGTACTAATCCCTGCAGTACCCCACTGCTTACTACTCTCCACTGAGAAAATTGACCATTTATATTCACTCTCTGTTTCCTATTAATTAGCCAGTTTTTGATCCACAAGAGGACTTGTCCTTTTATCCCATGACTATTGAGCTTACATAGGAGCCTTTGATGAGGAACTTTATCAAAAACTTTCTGGAAGTCAAGGCAAACAACATCTATTGGGTTTCCCTTATCCACATGTTTGTTCACTTCCTCAAAGAACACTAACAGGTTAGTGAGACAAGATCTGCCCTTACAGAACCCATGCTGAGTCTGCCTCAATAGTTTTTGTTCATCAATGTGCTTGCTAATTCTTTTCTTAATAACAGTTTCCACCAACTTACCCGGTACTGGCATCATACTGACTGGCCTGTAATTTCCCGGATCTCCTCTGGAACCCTTTTTAAAGATGGTGGTGACATGAGCTACCTTCCAGTCCTCAGGAATGGAGGCAGATTTTAATGAAAGATTACATATTTTTCTCAGGAGATCCGCAAGTTCACATTTGAGTTCTTTCAGAACTCTCAGATGTATGCCATCTGGGCCTGGTGTTTTATCAGTTTTTAAGTCAGCCTTAGCTGGGAGGGCCGGGTAGGGTAGAAATCTAACAATAAAATAAATAAGTTGTCTATCAGTCATAGGACCTCCTCTCTCGTCACCTCAATCTGACTCAGGTCTTTCAACACCCAAAATCAGAGCTTCTGGAATGGGCAAGCACTTTTTATCTTCCACATTGAAGACAGAGGCAAAAATTGCATTCAGCTTCTCAGCCATTTCCCTCTCATCCTTCAGTACTCCTTTTACCCCTTGGTCATCCAAGGGCTCCACTGCCTCCCTGGCTAGTTTCCTGCTTCTAATGTATTTGAAGAAGAAAGTCTAATTGTTGGTCTATGTTTTTTGTGAAATGCTCCTCATATTCCCTTTTTGCCTGCCTGATCACAGACTTGCATTTTATTTGCCACAGCCTGTGTTCCCTTTTATCAACCTCACTGAGACTAGCTTTCCACTGCTTAAAGGAACCCTTCTTACCTTTTACAGCTTCCATTACTTTGTTTGTTAACCATATATTTTAGGACATTGAAACTACATGTGTAAATAAAAGCCTTCTTGCCAGCATCTTCCCAAAATACTCATAGCTGTGGTGAATTTACTGTGCAGCTGACATACTGACAGAATTATTCAGCCACTAGCAGTGCAGTCGTATATGAGGCTGTCTGATACTGAATCAGACCATCAAAGTCAGTATTGTCTATTTAGATTGGCCATGGCTCTCCTCTGTCTGAGTCAGAGGTCTTTCACATCACCTACTGCCTGGTCCTTTTAACTGGAGATGCTGGGGATTGAACCTGGGACTTTGTGCATGCAAAGCAGAGGTTCTTCCACTGACCCACTGTCCTTTTGAAGGTTTCAGTGGACTAAGAAGGGTGTAACTCTGCTTAAGTTACACTCCAAGAAACACAGAACAGGGCAGAATAGCTTCCTTTTCCCTATACAATTACTACTCTTCTACTTAAGCACAAAGTAAAACACAAAGCTTCTTAAATGTGTTTTCCCTGGATGAGCAATGAAACTACCTTATAATGAGTAAAACCAGTAGTCTATCTAGCTTAGTATTATCTACTGTGACTGGCAGCAGTTCTCTAGGGTATCAGACAGAGAAAGGCCTTTCTTAACACTTGCTACATGAAAAACAATTAACTGAAGGTATCAGGGATCAAAACTGAGTCTTTGCTCAATTTTAATTCCTTGGAGTTACTTTCAAGGGAGGGAAGTGTCACAGTTGGGTAGTAGTTATATTATAAAGGGAAGGTCAATACATCTAATTAAGATCTTCCACATCTTTGTGTTGGTGTCTGATGAAGAATTCTTTCAATATCAGTTAAAATCTCCACCAGTCCCAATTGTCTCTTTGTGCATAAACTGTGTATAATGTTCATTTTCTATTGTTCGTATTTAGCAATATACCTTTGAGGGAGAGTGAACCCTAGGTCTTGTACCTTGAGATTCCAATGTGGATGGTACAAGTGTAAACAACTGGAAAAACATAACATATGCTTTGGCTCTCTGTTGCCAGGACAAAACATGTATTTTCCCCAGGCTTTTAACTAAGGTGTTTTTGTCTTTTCACCATTTTATTATCTTTCTCTAGTCTTAGGTCTATTTTATGGGTATTTTTTAGGATGTTCAATGTTGATTTTTATGCACTGGCTTTTTACAATACAGACAATTCATGATACTTTTATAGTATTGTTTTTATTTATAAGCCCACCTCAAGCAGAACTCTGAAGGCGTGGCATATAAAACCCTAAATAAATAGGGTTCCCAGCCTCCCACCCCAACAGATGGATGCCTCCACTGCCACTTGGTGGTGGGGGAAATGACACCAAAAGGGGGGGATATCAGCAGCATACCAACACACTGACGTCATTCACTATGTGCCTGGAAGCGACATCAGAACATCTTTACAGGATGCTCTGACATTCAGACAAAACTCTATGATTAAAACATAGATTTTGTCTAAATCCCTGAGCATCCCTGGTGTTATGACATCATTTCCAGTGCACACAGGAAGTGACATCAGCACATCACCAGAAATGTCAGTGCATCATGAGGGCCCCCTCCACCCAGGAGGTCTCCGCTGCCCCTCATCCAGTTGCCACAGGGACCCAGCAACCAAATCTTTGAAATGACTTAAAGTCTGTATCATGAAAGGACAATTTGATAAATAAATGAGCTACACAAACTACTAGCTTAAACAAAAACCAAACATAGGTGAGGGCTGAAAAAAGCTACCATAATATGGAAAGAAGATCAATAGGGGAAAGCCTCACCTCACCTAACTCTGAATAGAGGAAGCCATTATATACTGCCAAAGTCCCTGGAGTGGCAAAGGGAAAAAGGGAGTTCTGTTGTTGTTGTTGTTTTTTTAAACCAGCTGAAGCCAACTGGCTCCCCAGTTCTGGCCTGAGCAAACAAGCTAATTATGGGTAGAGACCTGCAGATGGAAGGCAAGCCATAGCACACTGCAGAGAAACGATGAAAAGATGCCAGATGCATCAAGTAGAAGATAGTCTTATTAACAAGATGGAAATCTTGGAAACCAGCTCATTAGTAAATCTTTTTTTTCCACATCTAATAGCATTCTCTTCACATCACTTTTATGGATAAAATGTTGTCACCCTCTCTCAAATTTGAAACTGGGAGAATTAAGTGAGATAAAGAGATGAGCCTACTCTTGTAAGCTGTCCTCCACGCCAGCTTTGCCTGGCTTTCAGTAAATGCAAACCAACCTAGAAAAATGACTATACCTGGAGACATGGCTGCTAAAGGAGATGCAGCTCAGTATTCTATGAATTACATAGATACAACAGAGAAAACATTAGTATTTTTCACCTCCATCTGAATAGATGCACTATGGTTGGTATCCAAAGGTCCGTATCAGTTTCCATCTTCAGAGCAATTACACCCCTCACAAGCTATAGGCTGTCACGAAGCTATTCCTTAAGTCCGCAGCATTTGTATGAATGCCCTTCAGTGCAGTATAAGGAACTGTGACAGGAACAAGATATTGAGGGAAATTCTGGGACATGCACCAAAGTGCTCCAAGCTGCATGTAGAGTAGAGTACTTTAGATGCAGACCCACAAACGCACACACTTCACGTTCTACCATTTAATGATGAGTGTATAAAAGACATAACACGTTGATTAATATGTGTGGTTAACCAATAAATGCATGAACTGCAGTTCTGGTGCCATAAGGGTTATGAGAACTGCACTTACTTAATGGGGAGCACCTCACCACCTAATTGAAAGAATATTGTTTTACTCTTTTTTGTTATCTGTGCACATACCTGAAATGCTAACATGAAAAACAGGAAAGAAACATCAGTATTAGCTCTTGGGGACGCTAATTTGTTTTTAAGTCATGTTTGTAAATGCAATAACCAAATCCAGTCATACACTTATAACTCTCATTGTGGAAACTGAATATGCTCCCTTTTAAAAAGATAATTTGTAAAAATAGTTTGTAAAATAAAAAATTATTATCAGACTACTTTCAACTGCAGGATACATACAGACTGTCTACTTTGCAATCAGAGTTACCAATAGTTTTCAGAAATGTCTGACATTTTCCACTGGTCTCCAGGAAATTAATTCCTAATGCCAGTGGCAGCTGTGAGAAATGTCCAAAACCCAGAAGAAAGTTTTCTGCACTGTAAGAAATATATGCGCAACGCAGATTCTGAATGTGTAAATGAGGACACACATGCTGGAACTCTGGTTTTGGAAGCTAATGACAACAAGTAAGAGCACAGAGCACAGATTTTTTTTTAAAAAAAAAACAACCCAGAGAATTAGGCATTTAAATTTTCAAGGCCAATATTAATTGCACCAAACTGGCACATAATTAAATTAAAGTAGTCATGTTTAATTGGAATGCAGCTTTCTAACAGAGAAGCAGGAAAAGGGCTTTGAATAAATAGCTTTCTGCGTTCATAAGGGACATCCATTCCATTTCTCACAGGGTACACAAAAGTTTGGGGAGGGCCATAGTCCAGTGCTATAACACATGCTCTGCAGGCACAAACCCCCAGATTTGGTCCCTGCCATCTCCAGTAGAATAATCCCAGGTGTCAGTGGTAGGAAAAACTCTTGCTTAAGAACTGCTGTTAGTCATTTTTACTACCTCATTCTGCTGCGTGTGTGCATCCGCATGTCACTGGACACTGCAGTGTAGCAATTGTTTGGAACCGGATTGGGCTGTCAACAATTGCTACACTGTGGTCTTAATTCAATAAGACAGCTCCATCTTATACTGTAACAGCCATCCATGGCCCCCATCTGCAGATAGCTAAATCCACGGATTGGGGCCACATGGAGGCTAAACAAAGTTTTCTTCAAACTTGGGGCATTCCCCAGTTTTGCAGGAAAATGTGAAATTAAAAAAAAATTAAAGGGGAATATAAATCTTCCCAAATGCATTTGCGTAGTCTGCACATGCCCGATGGTGGAGGAGGATTCCAGCAACTGAGCCGGGCCCAGCCACGGAGGATGCCAACAGCTGTGCTGGGCTCAGCCATAGCGGTGGAAGATGCCAGCACCCACGCCTGGCCACAGAGGACACCAGTAGCCACGCCGGCTCCAGCAGTGACCACAGAGGACACCAGTAGCCGCCCTGGGCTTGGTCTCAGCTGTAGAAGACATCAGCAGCCGTGCTGGGCTTGGCAGTGGTGGGGGAGGATGCCAGCAGCCGGCAGCAGGAGACCCCAGGCTCATTAGCAGCCCTAAAAAGAAGGGGAACCAGTGTACAAGGATAGGAAAAGGCACAAAAAAACCACTAGCTGAAGATAATCTCTCTCTCTCTCTCTCTCTCTCTCTCTCTCTCTCTCTCACACACACACACACACACACACACACACACACACACCCAATTTGGGTATTCAAG
>NW_015167078.1:699514-723981 GCF_001447785.1 Gekko japonicus
GAGCTCCTCTCATCTGAGGGGCTCGTTTGGGTCTCCGCTTGCGCGGATTCCCTCCTCCACCGCGGGCGGGCAAGGCGCCCTCGGGAGCGACCCGAGGATGCGTCTGCCTTTCGCGGGAGCCAGACCGGAAGCCCTATATATAATATTATATTGAATGTCAAGTTCAGTAATATAACTATATAAGGTCAAGGTGTTTTTGCAAGAAACAACAAATATACAGAAAGAAGAATAAAGTCCCAAAAATTTCAATGTGTCTCACTCCAGTTGTATTCTGATATCATAGTCCAGCTTGATGTGCATTCATCATGGAGTGGACTCATATAGTTCCTGGATAATCCAAACATTCTAGAACTCCATAAGACATAGAGATGCGTAGTCCGGATGCAAGCGGCCGCATTTCGAATAATTCTTTTTCAAAACCAATAGGCTAGATTGGGACCCAATCTCAGTAGAGGCACATACAAAAGTCAGTATATTCAATCAGAACAGAATGAGGCGGTAAAATGAATCAAACCATTTCAGACGCAAGGTGAGGAGATCACACTTTTCAATATTCCCTTACATAAAAATCTCTGCACATGGAGGTTCCAATTGTTAACAGCTATTGATAGACCACCAGACATTGCTTGCAATTAAGTCCTTCCCTTTGACTCAGGCTGTGCTTCAGTGGGGAAAGAGGATGGAGAGGTAAAGTTTAAAGCTGCTTCAAGAGAGCAATCTGTTGCTTTTGCTGGTTTGTTTAAAATCTTGCATGCTTACAGCAACAGAAATTGTTCCAATTAAAGATGTCAATCTCTCCTCCAGCTCTGATTTCTTAAGGGACTGGCTTGGCAGCTACACTCAGCAATTTTCACCCCTCTGGAGAGAAACCTTTTCTCTCTCTAAGACAGTGGTTACTTTTTTCCTTTCCTTTCTCGCAAGCATTTTTTGGTGGGTGAGTGGGAAGACAAATACATTGAAGATTTGCACTCCTTGTAGCTGGGAAATCCTCCTCCTCCTCCATCTCCAAGATATAAACATTTCCTTATTTTCGCCCACCTTGCCACAGGACTGCTTTCCCTATGCAATGTCTGGATCTCAGCATGCTTTGTGTAATGTTGGAATAGCCACCTGCTGGCAGAGCAATGATATGAACCCGTTCTGCCCTACAACAAGAAGAAACGGGCATTAAATAATAATATTTGCAAATCTCACACCGTGAAGAAAAAACAGATCAGCATTTTGTAGCTTGTGTTCTTTTTAAAATGCTTATGGAGAATATTTAATCATGGCTTAATATGATCCTTTGCCATCTGCAATACTCTCTGTGTGATGTATAAAAGATGCAACTCACTGCACATAGAGAAAAGCAACAGATCTCTTCAAGTATGAATAATAGAATGAAAAAGTAAGATGAGGGACAGAATACTGGAAGGAAGCCCCGTTAGTAAATTGTTTCTCAAAATATAAGCACAGAAAATTATTTTCTTTTTTTTTGTAACAGACAGTTCCATAGAATTTTAATGGGTTTGGATCTGTTGTTACATGTTCAATGTGAATCCTACTAGATATACTCATTAGAAACAGTGACACCTAAAGGTTTATAAATGAAAAACTGGAGTTTTGTGTTGTAATTTCAGATTTCTTTTTATACCACAGCCATCTTTTTTTTTTAATGAGATTTCAAGTTTGGCATAGCTGATTTGACTCAAGAGAATGAAGGTTTTAACAGGATCAGATTTCTTGGAGGGTATGGTGGTGGTGGTTGTTTTTTACTACACAGTAGTAGTTACTTTGCTCAGTTATGGCTGCGGTCACACACACTAAATAATCCACTTTCAATCCACCTTCCAACTGGATTTTGCCAGTTCACACAGTAAAAATCCAGCTGGAAAGTGCACTGAAAGTGTATTGAAAGTGGATTATTTAGTGTGTGTGACCGCAGCCTGTGTGTCAGACACCTCCTTGTTTTTTAACAAGTCAGATGAGAACATTGACTAGACCTGAATTCCCCACAGATAGCAGCTGTGGGGAACTAATAGCCACAGGTACTCAAATCAGATTAAAATCACATCACTGGGAGATGGACTTCAGCCTCCCTCCCCCCCTTTTCCTGATCTGAAACAGGCCCCAGGGTGTTATTTGCCTTGGGTAGCAGCCATGTGCACTATTAAGTTTTCATAGCATTAGACAGCATGTAAGAGAAAAGACACTTATAGTTATTTAAACAGCTGTTTTGACTGAAATCACCACTTTATGTTAGTGGCTCAAGGAGGAAGGAGCTCTTGACCCTCAGGAGATATGGTGAGTTTGAAACAGTTTAATTAGGTGCCATGAGACAATGTCACTGTACAGACTATTCAGTGTCATTTTTGCTGAGATTCAACGTTTAAAGTCAGACTCTGAGATCCAAGTTCTACTTTTAGAAGTGAGAGTTAAAGTTCAACCTTACCTATCTGATTTGTAGCTGTAATTCAGTTTTGCTGTGTTATCTTACAAAGTATGCAAGTTTTTTGTATCTAGCTCAATCTTTCTCTTTATTATTGATTGGATCTTATCCATATTTTTGCACATTGCTTTCCCTTTAGTACTTCTCTGTGTACATTCAGTAGACTGGATCCAGCATCAGATTCTGTGAGGTGAGGCAGCTGCTGGGGCCCAGGACTTCTGGGACAAAGCTGCTCACCCACCCTTCCCCCACCCACTGGCTTGCAAGCTCTCTGCCACCCATGCTCCTTGCTGTGCAGCATTGTCTGGGAATGAGCATGTGGGTGGTGCAGGCATCTGTGAGTGCAGGTGGTGAGATGGCTTATGAGGGATGGGGGGAAGGATGCACAGGCATGTGGATCACATGCACAGGCATGTGGGAAGGCCAGCATGTGAAGGGAGCACAGTGTTAGGCTAAGGAGAGAAGGGGGACCTTGGAACACCCTCTACTCAGGGCCCCCAAAAAACTGCAATTAGTTCTGCAGTGATCAATAATGATCGAGGACATCTCCTGCTTTCCCCTCCCCCAGCAGTCCCTATTGTTCTTAGGAAAGTTGATTCCCAGTGGCACAGGATTCGCCATGTGGGTCACTGGGCTGGAGTAAGGCGAGACAAGGGGCAAAGCTCTCACCCCACTTCCACCAGTGCAGGTCTGCTGATGGAAGAGGCAAGAAGTAAGATTTACCCCTTCCTCCTCACTACAGCCCACAGACTCACATGGCTATCCCTGACACTGGGAGTCAAGTTTCCTGGAGTCAGAAGAAGGAGGGGAACGTGGGGAAAGACAGACAAGCACCTTCTGCTGATGGCTTACTGGATCCAACCCAGTGTATTTCTAATGCTCCTCTCTTTCTTCACATAAGAAGGCTACAATCACCTCAATCATGCCAGCACTGGAGCACAATGCAAGACCATCAAGCACAGGTGATGGCTGTTATAGTCCTTGCTGCCAGAATGCAGATTGTTCATAAGGTCATTGTCTTCAGAAGTCTATCCTTCCCTTCTTCCTTTGTTCTACCCAGCTCCACAGTTTAGTCTGCCCAGCCAGACATTACAAAGCTGTTAGTGTGTTGTAGCTAAATTAAAAAAAAACCATTCTCCTCTTCTCCTTAATTTATCTTCCTCTTCCTTTCATCATCTGCCTTCATTTCTCTCTCCTCCCTTCTAATTTTTCTTCCCCCACCCCTTAAATTTCAACCTTTGTCTCAATTCCTTCTCACATCTATCCTGGTTGGCAACTTATAGCATACTTAGTAGAAGTGCAATAGCAAACCTTTGTTACTATTATGAATGGGGGGTAGTTAAGTAGTAAAATGATATTCCCCCTCCTCCACCTTTACATGCATGGTAAAGGAATGTTTTAGTGGTTATGCATGTGGAATAGAAGTTAGAACTCCCCCTCCCACATTAACAATTTGAGATATTCAGATTGAAATGACTCCCGATAAAGGTTAAAGCAGAAAACTCAAAGCAGGGTTACAGCCAAACATCAAGAAGATAAAAGCAATGACTACTGGGGAATTACACAACTTTAAGGTTCACAATGAAGAAATTGAAATTATTCAAGATTTTCTATTCCTTGGCTCCATCATCAACCAAGAAATCAGAAGGAGACTGAAACTGGGAAGGACAGCCATGAAGGAGCTAGAAAAGATCATGAAAAGTAAGGATGTGTCACTTTTGACCAAGATCAAGTTAATTCATGTCATAGTATTCCCCATTACTATATATGGGTGTGAAAGTTAGACCTGAAGAAAGCTGACTGGAAGAAAATAGATTCCTTTGAAATGTGGTGTTGGAGGAGAGTTTTACAAATACCGCGGAATGCCAAAAAGACATATAAGTGGGATTGAGAGCAAATCAAGTCTGAACTCTCTGTAGAAGCTAAAATGACTACACTGAGGGTATTGTACTTTGGTCACATTATGAAAAGACAAGAATCACCGGAAAAGACAATAACACTAGGAAAAGTTGAAGCCAGCTGGAAAAGAGGAAGATTCAACATGAGGTGGATTGACTCAATAAAACAAGCCACACAGCCCTCAGAGTGCAAGACCTGAGCAAGGCTGCTTAAAAATAGGAAATTTGGGAGGACTTTAATTTATAGGGTTGCCAGAAGTTGGAAGCAACTTGACATACACACATTTACACACTGTTCAGGCAGTGGGTTATATTACTGTCATATTGGTGCAACATCTAATATCCCTTTCCAAATGCTACTTTGCTACTGTGGGTATTAAGCTTCAGGTTAAATAACAAATGATGGCCCCGGTCACACGGCCAGGAAAATGCGGGGGGGGGGGAGCGTGGCAGTTAGCCCCGGGGCAAACAAACCCACGGTAGCGTGACCAGACGGTCCGTGGAGGTTCTGTGGAGGTTCCATGTGTAGGGGGGAGGTGCCGATCATATTGGCATCTCTTATGTTCTTATGTCTTACGTTCTTATGTTCTTAAAAATAGGACATTTGGGAGGACTTTAATTTATAGGCTTGCCAGAAGGTGGAAGCAACTTGACATACACACATTTACACACTGTTCAGGCAGTGGGTTATATTACTGTCATATTGGTGCAACATCTAATATCCCTTTCCAAATGCTACTTTGCTACTGTGGGTATTAAGCTTCAGGTTAAATAACAAATGATGGCCCCGGTCACACGGCCAGGAAAATGCGGGGGGAAGCGTGGCTGTTTGCCCCGGTGCAAACTAATGCATGGTTGCGCGATCAGACGTCCCCTCGAGGTCCCGACGAGGTCCCGTGGTTAGGGGGAAGGTGCCAATCACACGATGCGGCAAAGAAACAGGGCTGTGTTTTGGTTTTAAACTGAAGTGTGCGCATGCGCCGTTGGGTGCTTGTGCACATCCCGTGGAGACTTGAAAAAAACACCTTTTTGCATGTCGTACCCCACCCCCACCCATGAACCCCCTGCCTGCTCCATGGCCTTTCCTTTGAGTCACCGCATCATCGTCATGCCCCCCCTCACCCCCAGCACTCATGCCTTGCCCAGGAGGTGATGCCGGCGTTGCTCATCCCAGGAAGGTGCCGGGGGGCTGGCTGGTGCGAAGCTCTCTCTCCCCCTCCCCCACAACGACTCATCTGCTCTTCTTTCCTCTTCATCTTAATTGCGCTAGAAGAGAACGGCGCTGCTGGGAAGGAAACCCCGGGGTGGGGGACACACCTTTTTGCGAGGGGACATGGGTGGGCGCCGGATGCCACCGTAAACGCGATCAGACGCCCGCCCTTGCCCCGCAGTTACCGGAAACTAGTACCTCTCCGTAGTAGTCACACCTACTATTTGCAAAGATTTGTTACAGTTGTCCATGAAAATTAAAAAATACATGAACTTCACATTTATTCCACCTCACCCCTTGCTATTACAGCTCACTTGATATGCATGATCACACTATGTTCTAATCACTCCCTCCCCCCATTAAAGGAATGTGGCATAAAGGTTGTCTGACATAAGAACAACCAGAGAATGGGCTAGAACAGGGTTGTCAAACTCATTTGTTATGAGGGCCAGATCTGACATAAATGAGACCTTGCTGGGCCGCGCCATGTGTGTCAAAAAATGTAATGCCAGGTAGCAGAGATATATACTTTATAAAGGACACAAACACAAAGGTTTTGTTTTTTTACTTAAAATAAAAACATACTTAAAACATTAGCACTCTTGCAATGTTTTGTTTATTTAAGTGTCTGATAACTGACATCTCTTGCTCTGAATTGCTGCTCTGAATTATAGAGTCTGCGTTGTTGCAATCTCGACTATGCTGTTCAAGTGTGTATCTGTAAGCTGCAAACCTATTTGATTTATTAACATGCACTACAGGAATCTCATGCTCAGTGTTCTGAGCCTAGGACCAAGGGGTAAACATGAAATGGTAGGGCATTGCATGTTTTTGTACATAAATTGCTTTGTGTGCTGGTCAACAACATGAGAAGGCACCATGACACAGACTGAGGGCTATGTGTTTGTCTACAAAACTATAGTCTTCCTCAGTGGTCAGTATTAGCCTACTATCTGGGAAGTCTAAAATCAAAATCCACAAAGGAAAAGTGCTGGGTGAACTTGGTCTGGACACATGCTCTCAACCTAATCCACCTCATTGGCTTGTTGTTATTCCTCATCTAGATTGTTCACACTGCTTTCCTACTGACAAAGACTGAATCATGAAGACGTGAATACAGTGAAAAGGGAGAGGGAACCCAGTTGCACCCAGGAGAGCCACAGCATAAAGAACCCAACAAAACACACACAAAAGCTTATATCTTGGATTTAAAAAAATTGGTCTTGAAGGTTCTTTGTATTTCCCCCATGCAATTGAGGCAGCCAAGCAAAGCAAGCTCTCCCTCTTTCTCTCCCTTCCTCCCGGGAGGAGCCTTCAGCCAATGGAAAGGAAGAAAGGCTTACCTTTGTCTCCTCTGCAATTGAGGCAGCCTGGCCAGGAAGCAAGCTCTGGCTCATTCCCTCTCTCCCCCTGGGAGGGGGAGGAGGAGGAGCCTCAGCCAGTGCAGGGAACAGAAGCTTGCCTAACTATCTTTCCTGAGCAACTGAGAGAGTCTGGCAAAGCAAGCTGTGAGGCAGCATCATCAGCAGAACTAGAAGAAGAGGCAGGAGAATGCCAGTTCCATTGCAGGCCTGATAGAAGCCCTCCAGGTGCCTGATCTGGTCCATGGGCCACATGTTTGACACCCCTGGGCTAGAGGATCAAAAAGAATGAGAGTTCTTTTTTATCAGCTCCACAAAGCTCTTTTGTAGCTTCCAGTGTTCCAAAACAACAGTGAATCTGCCTAGAAAATAATTTTCCATTTTTCCTTTTCTCAGTAAGCATACTCCATCTACATGTTCAGTTCAATACCACCATATTTTTAAAAGGCAATTCTATAGGGAGCTAGCAATGCCTAAATCCACTGAAATGAATCAGCTTAGGTATGCCAACTCTACATATGAGTGAGCAAGATGTAAATGCTATTCTCCTCAACCTACTTTTACTTTATTTTGCAGCACAAATACAAACTGTATGTGTCAACTCGTCAAGTATATTGTGCAAAAATCAACTATGCACCAGCCTACCTGATTTATTTTATCCACTACATGATGTCTGCATGTATTTAACTCAAAAGTCTGGAGCTCTCAGAGAACCAAACAGCAATTGGTGTATTTGGAATGGCATAAGGCACAGAAGGCTTCTGATGGGTTCTCTGTTTGAAAACCTAGAATGCTTGAATACAAGTCCATGCTGTGAACCTCTGAAGAACTGTGATTTTGATGGAACATATACACAAATACATGAATGGACTCCAGATTTCAATATACATTCATCTTTCTCAGCCATTTGGACTTGCTAGTCTGTACTAGGCCAATTTCGAGTGTTAGAAGGTATTGATAGTCATTGTCATGTTCAGATCGTGACTTTATCAAAGCATGTGATCAGGAAAACTAAAAGAGTCACTTTGCCCTTGGCATTGACTTCATAGGTCTCCAACTAGATACTTTAATGAGGAGCTGGGAGACAGAGAGGTGGCTGGCGATGACATGAATGCCAGTGACAGATGACCCATGCTAAATCAGACCAGGCTGACTCTTCTGCCATTTGGAGGCCTTTGGGGGTAGCAGAGAAGAATAATTTATTTGCTGCCATCATTCTGTCAGCCAAGCTGTGACTAGAAGAAGTCTTCCGGGTAGTTTGTAGGCTCTTATGCCCAAAGATGATCAACCAGAAGGTGAAACATACTCAGCCTTCTGTCAGAGTTTTGCATGATATTTTGGTGATTAAGGAGTTCCATCAGTAGGAAAAAAAACCCTCAGAAGCTTCAGCTGGTGTAAAAGGCTACAGATTGTCTCCCAATGGATGTAGAAGGCATGAGCAAATGCAAGGTGCTCCAACAAATGCACTAGTTTCTGCTTGAAGTTCTGGGTATGTAATCCTCATTGCTTAGGGATCATGTTAGGGTTGCCAAGTCTGAAGCGGCGCTGGAGTGGGGGACTCCAGCGCTGCTTCGGGAGTGTGTGTGCGCGCGCAAACCATAAAGTTTTTCCTCGGATGACCGTGGCCCCGCCCCCAGCGTGCCCGGTGTGGTCGCGTCACTTCCAGGTGACGTGCACGTCGCGTGCTTAGGGGGTGGGACTTGGCAAGCCTAGATCATGTTTATTTTATTTTTATTTTATTTTCGCATTTATATCCCACCCATCCCATAAACAGGCTCAGGGCGGGTCATAACATTTCAATAAATATGTTTGTCTAATTTTTATAGACTAGGCTATGCTCTGTATTCTTTTATTTTATTTATTTAAAATATTTATTAGTCCCCTCTCTTCCCTACAGAGTTCAAGGTGGCTTACAACATAGAAACATAGAAATACAACACAGAAACAACACAGAAAATAAAATGCACTAAAAACACAAAAACCAAAAATCACAATTCAGGACTGCTAATGCACTTAATCAAATGCAGTCCTCAATAAAACTGTCTTCAACTGTTTCCTTAAGACTGAAAGTGAGGGGCGGCTAAACACACCTCCCTGGGGAGGTTGTTCCATCATCATGGGGCTGCCACTGAAAAGGCCCTCTTCCCCGTACTCACCAAACAAGCTTTTTTGATTGATGGGACAGTCAGGAGGGCCTTTCCATGTGATCTTCACATAGGGGAGAAGACAGTCCTCACAGTCACAATTATCTACTGGTCCATGCCTGCTCTATGGATGGTGTTTTACACAACTGGTCCAAATCAAAATTAACATTGCATAAGGACTTCCATAACCACCACCACCCCCAGACTCTGTGTTTAAAATAGTTTTCTCTCACCCATCCTCCCAAAACGGGCTCAAGGCACTTTTCAGTCATAAACATGAAAACAATAATAAAAAAATTAAAACACCAAAAGAAAGAATCTGCCCAGTAACATCACTGAAGAGAAAACTCAAACTCCACTGAATGTCCTCAAAATCAACACCAACTTACTTCTCTTCCTAAACCGAACCCTGGCAGCCCAATCCAAAAGATTACCACCACAAAAAAAAAAAAGTGAAAGCTCTGGAGAGGAAAAATGTACAGTCCTGGGTGAAGGAATGGTGAGGAAAAGCTGAGCTGACTAGCACAACCAGTACATGGGTTCCTATGTCCTTCAGCTATATGGGTCATAGAATCATAGAGTTGGAAGGGACCTCCAGGGTCATCTAGTCCAACCCCACTGCACAATGCAGGAAATTCACAAACACCTCCCTCCACCCCCAGTGACCCCTGTACCATGCCCAGAAGAGGGCAAAAAAAACCCCCCAAAACCAAGGTTTTGAATGGGTTTTATGGTAAGAACCAGCATCTTAAACTGAGCTCAGAAAAAAAAGGCAGCCAGTGTTTTTGTTTCAGAAGAACTGTGGCATCTCCATTATGACTAGCTCCTGAAAACAGGCAGGCTGGTGCATTTTGCACCAAACAAGTTTCCAAATTGTTTTTAAGAGAAAATTTATATAAAGCATGATACAGTAGCCCAACTGCAAGGTTATAGAGCATGGAACAACACTGCCAGATGGGCTGAGTCTAATGGGGGGGGGAGTTGATGAACCAGATTGTTAGAAGGTGCTTCTAGCAACCATGCCAACCTGGTTCTCAAGTAACAGACGGAGCAACATGACAACATACCAACATGGATACTCCTCTGGAATTTCTGTCATTACGAAAAACAGCTAATGTAGCTGTATGATGTGGAAATCCATCAACTTGCCCAGATACAGAATATTCCTGTTCATTTAAGTAACTACTTCATGCATTATCTAAGAAAGCGGGGCCTAACACAAAAGCTTACGCTACAGCCAGTTTTTTAGCCTTTAAGGTCTTGATTCTCTGGGTTTTTTTGCAACAGACAGGCAGAACACAGCAACCCCTCTGGAATTAATCAGAGTTCATGATTCTACTCCATTCCTTCTTTTCCCAGGCCAGCATAAGCACGCAAGCAGAAACTAGCCTCTTGATTCTTGCCTGACATTTGCTGTTGCCGTTGCCATCTGCTCCACAGTGCCAAGACTGATTGTTCTGAGGATATTTCTGAGGAAGAACTCCTTTCTTGTACGCCCTCATCTTTTCACACCAGTTGGTTCCTCCTGAATAGTTTCCTGTGGGAATATGCTCACTGGCATCCGGAGCACATGACCCCAGATATACCCAAGGCATTCACGCTCTGTAGCTGACAACTTTCTGGAGCACTTAGTCACAAATCCAATAGTCTGATCCTTCCTTCCTTCTGTATATAGATGTCAAGTTGTCACAGGTATATGTTAATCCCAAAATTACTACCACAATACCATTTGTATTGTAAAGTGCAGGAAGACTGAACTGTGATTATATGTCTCGTTTTTAAATTAAAATGGTACCTACCTAATCAGAGCAGTGAACAAAAGTGACCTCTCTTGAATAAGAAACACTGGCATTTTCCATGTAAAAAATATTAGCCCTAAACATTCAGTTTGGCCTGGAAAATATTTGTGTTTGCCTTAAGAATGCCCCTTTTGGGTAACTTGGCCACCTTTGTACTAATTTGCACAGACCATTTCCTTACTAGGGCAGCCAAGTCCCCCCGGGGGCGGATAATCCCCCGGTTTGGAGGCCCGATTTCCGCTGCCATGGAATTGGGCCCCGGGGGAAACCCCACCCCGGCGTGCACATCAGCAGGATGTGATGTGATGACGCCGGGCACGCTGGGGGCGGGGCCACAGCCATTTGAGGGGAAAGCTCTATGTTTGAGGGGAAAACTCTATGTTTTCCCCTCAAATGGCTGTGGCCCCGCCCCCAGCGTGCCCGGCGTCATCACGTCACATCCAGCTGTTGTCCCCAATTGGTTAATTTCTTTTCTATTAACTTCTATGCAATTGACACAAAAATAAATGTTTGCCATTTTGTAAAGTGAACAGGAAAAAAGAAATCTGGTGTGAAGGAACATAAATTAGCCAAAAAATAAAGACTCACAGGTTTAATTCTCACAAGAAAAACATGAAATGAGAATTTTTGAGTCAAAACACTGAGATACTGGGACTGTGAAGAGATAGCAACATGAGGGCATGGGCGGGAGATGAAGTCAATCACCCCTTCGTTGTGTCTGAATCCAACTCCTGTCCAAAAAAACCCCACTACCTTCTCCACCTACCAATGTGTGTTACTGAGAGCCAGCTTGGTGTAGTGGTTAGAGTGTCACACTAGGATCTGAGGGGCTCAGGTTCAAATCCCCACCCTGCCATGGAAGACATGGGCCAGTCAAACAGGCTAACCTCCCACACAGGGTTGATGGGAGGATAAAATGGAGGAGTGGAGAACAAGGGGGGAACTTTGTGTCCCCATTAGGGAGAAAGGGAGGGTACAGAGGAAGTAAATAAATCAAATAAGCCATGTGATTAATTGTAATTGGTATTCGTACTAGATTTCAACTGCTTTGGGCATCATTTTTTGGCTGAAAGGAAGAATAAAAACTCAGCTTATCAAATAAAGGAGAATATTGCACCCAGCGAGCTGTTGATGTGCATCATTTACTCTGTGTATCCAGTTCTTTTCACCATAAACTACCCTCGCTGTGTTGGGATTCGAACTCACATCTGCAAGGTACATTTGCAGACACTCACTTTCCCCAGGATCTTTCCTGTATACTTCATCAGCGGGAAAGAACAGAAGTAATGTTCTAAAGGGCCTTTCATGGCTGCCTTTGAGTAAGAGAATCAAACGAAGCAACAGGAAAGACAGAACTGATAAGCAGAGGTTGCCTTTCGTGTGAGTAACCCTCACTATTTGATAGGGACAGAACATGCACTTGCAGAGGTCTCTTGTGGAGGGAATAATGCATGTGCTGTGACATTCTGTGGGGCCCATGAAACCAGAGAAGGGCTGCAAATGAAGCCGAAATCCTAGAATCACTGTACATCATGAATATACAATGTACAAAAAAGTTTAATAATGTTCTCCTCTCACCAAGGAAATAATCCTCACCTTAATCTCCCTTAATTAACTCAAGGCATTAATTTGCTTTGCATTTACCAGCCCTGTTCCCACAATAAAATAATTGTTATTATATTGACAGTCGAAATCAGATGTTAACCCACTGCAAACACATTAAGAGTTTAGGACCTTCTGTGGGCTGCATCTTAAAAAAAAGGGGGGGGGATAATCTCTTTGGCAATGCCTAAGAGGTGTAATTCAATATTTTCCCAAATGCTAGCCTGATGAAATAATTCTTTTTCCACTGGCGATATTTAAGTAATTCAGGTTAACAATATGCTGCTAATGAGCTTCAAATATCTTTGTTCTTCAAAGCTGTATATTTTATCCATAATTTAGCCACTGGCTAGGACAAATTCAGAAAAGAAAATCATTTGGTAGGGGCTGCAGAGCACACTTGATCCTAATTTATCTTCCATCTCATGTGGACAGTGTATAAACTGATCAACACTTACATTAAATCATTAACCATGTTACTATTGTGGTCAAACTCATTTTCTTTGCTTTTTAGCATGCACGCACATAGATCCCATTTTGAGAGATGTTGGCAGGGTTGCCAGCTCTGGGTTGGGAAATACCTGAAGATTTGGGGGGTAAAGCTTGGGCAGGGTGGGAGCTCAGCAGGACACACTGCCATAAGCCATTTTCTCCACAGGAACTGACCTTGGTCATCTGGAGATCAACTGTAACAGCTGGAGATCTACAAGTGCCACCTGGAGGTTGGCAACCCTAGATGTTGGTAAGCAGGGGATTTGAGCCAGGACTTTAGGTGTCACCTGTGTTGGAAGAGATTGCACTCCTCTTGAAGAAACAGGTTTGTAGTTTCAGGGCACTCTTGGACTCAGGCCCACTGATGAATAAGCTGGTGGCAGCTGTGGCCAAGGGTGCCTTTTACTGGCTTTAAGTGGTTAGACAACTGCAGTCTTTCCTGGGCGATAAAGATCCGGCCACTGCGATGCATGCCCTGGCTATATCTAGATTAAATTACTGCAATGCACTCTACATGGGGTTACCCTTGAAAAATGTTTGGAAACGCCTTGACCTGGATAGCCCAGACAAGCCCTATCTCATCAGATCTCAGAATCTAAACAGAGCCAACCCTGGCAAGTACTTGGAAGGGCGACCTCCAAGGAATATCAGGCCCGGACACAGAGGCAGGCAAATATCAAGCCATCTCTCTGAAACATCCAAGCCCCACTAGGGGTTGCCAGAAGTCACCATAACTTCCAGGCATGCAAGCACACATGCGTGCACATGCACACACAAATACCTTCCAAAAAAGTTTGGCAACTCCAACTGATGCAGAATAGGATATTAATTGGGGCAGGTCGGGATGATGCAGCCAGGATATTAATTGGGGCAGGTCGTAGACTCATATCACTCAGTTTTGGCCATCCACTGGCTCCTTATCTGTCTCCAAGCCCAATTCAAGGTGTTGGTGTTGACCTTTAAAGCCCTCTATCGTGTGGGGCCAGTATGTCTGAAGGACCGCCTGTTCCCTTACAAACCTACTCAACCCCTACGGTCCCCTTCCAAAACCCTGCTTCAGGTGTCCCTGCCTTCAGTAACTAGGTATGTGGCAACCCAAGAGAGGGCCTTCTTGGTTGTTGCACTAAAACTCTGGAACTGTCTCCCCAAAGAGACTCTCCTGTTGTCATATTCTGCCAGCAGGTGAGGACTTATTTATTAGAACTGATGGCTCAGTGACCCCTCCTTCCTGCCCTGTATTTTAATTGTTGTTTATATGTATGTGTATTTAATTGTACTGTATGTTTTACTGTACTGTATGTATATTTTAACTTGGTTTCAAGTGTTTTAATGATGTGTTTTTGTTTGGGTTTTAATATTGATATTATGCACGTTTTTAATCTGTTAACAGTCTTGGGATCCCCAATCAGGGCAGAAAGGCAAGGTATACATCTTGTAAATAATCTATCAATCAATAAGGCCTCTTACAGGATTCAATACAAACACACAACAAAGCCCATACATTCAGTGCCATAAGTTACTAATTTTTTTTGAGATATCACAAATAAAACAAACAAGAATGTTACCTCACAGACAGATATGTTAACTCACAAAATCAGATATGAAATGACACATGACTTTCACAAGTATTTCTTCTTTGCTCAAAACAGCAATACCAATGGAAACATATCATAATAAGCAAGGAAATCTCTGATTACTTATTTGCAATCACTCAGTAAACAGTTATAAAGAAACCGGTTACTTACACTTTTGCTCCTGACATATAAACTGCTCTTGTTCATGATGCTGCAGTTGCTGGTTTTATACTGGTTTTAAATGTAGACGATGCAACTCCTGCCCATTCAGATGCCTGTAGACCAGTGGAAAGAAAACATTCTGCTGTTATTTCACACGACTGCAGCCCTGAACTAGTTTAGCAATCAAGACATCTTACAGATTAACAGTCCACAGAGCCTTAAATGAAGTAGCAGGGTATGGCTACAATCCTGAAGACACTCTCCTGGGATCAAATCCCATGGAATAACATGAGACTTAACTTCTTAGTAGACCTGCTTGGGATTGTTGCATGTTCCTACAGGTTCTCCATTGTCAACTTCACCTACTCCTGAGCAAAAAGGCCCCACAAATGGTTTGGGCATTCACATTAATTTACAGGTCAGAGCAGAGCACCATGGCACTGCCAACATCTGTTCTGAAGCCTGCTAAGTGTTTTTAGAAAGTGGGTGTGGCCAGATTGGGCTTTTGCCCAGCAAGGGTTCTAACTGGCCACTGTGGTAATTTGACTGGCTGTGGAGATTTAAAACATTGGAGATTTAAAATGTTGCTTTGGGAGGGGGGGAAATATACCCAATTTTTCTCTACTCCAAGGATTTTCAAAGCAGCTTACAATTGCTTTCCCTCTCTCTCCCCAGAACAATCACCTTGTGAGGTAGGTGGGGCTGAGAAAGTTCTGCGAGAACCGTGACTGGCCCAAAGTCCCAGCAGGCTTCATGTGGAGGAGTGGGGAATCAAACTTGGTTCTCTGGATTCGAGTCTGCCACTCTTAACCACTACATGATGCTGGCTTGGGCAGCAGCTGCCACCACAGTACAAGGATCATCACTGTGTAACTGAAGAGCATAAGAACATAAGAGAAGCCAATGTTGGATCAGGCCAATGGCCCATTCAGTCCAACACTCTGTCACACAGTGGCCAAAAATACCAGGTGCCATCAGGAGGTCCACCAGTGGGGCCAGGGCACTAGGAGCCCTCCCACTATTCTTCTCAGGAGATCCACAAGTTCACATCTCTGACATACAGAGCCCCCACACCTCCACCCCTTCCCCCCTATCCTTCCGATATAATATATAACTGGGAATCACCGTATCCCACTGGTTTTCCTCATCTCATCAAGTTTCTGAAATACCCACAATGTCTATCCCCCCCCAAAAAAACACCAAGCACTCCAACTCCCCCATTTTACCTCAGACCCTTCTAGCATTTATATAGAAACACCTATAATTTCCCATACATATTAAATGCCTGCAACCTTCCTCTTGCTCTCTCAAGACCTTGTCAGGCAGTCCATATCACTAGCCATAATCTCAGTGGACAATTCCAATCCACCTCCCTGTAGAAAAGCAACAGCTACCCCCTCATCTCTCCGAGATGAGCCACCCCGAACCAGAGACTTTTCATCTCCTGTCGGCTTTCCCCCAATATTCAGTTTAAAAACTGCTCTGCCACCTTTTTGACTTTAAGCGCCAGCACCCTGGTTCCTTCTCGTGACAAGTGGAGACCATCTCTTTTGTACAGCTCCATCTTGTTCCAAAAAGCATCCCAGTGTCTAACAACCTTGAACCCTTCTCCCCTACACCATCATCTCATCCACGCATTGAGACTCCTGATCTGTGCCTGTCTCTCTGGCCCTGCACGTGGAACAGGTAGCACTTTTGCAAAGGCTATCTTGGAGGTCCTGGCCTTGAGTTTCCTGACCAGCAGCCTAAATTTCTCCTCCAGGACCTCACAACTGCATTTCCTCACATCGTTGGTGCCGACATGCACCACGACCACTGGCTTTTCCCCAGCACTATCTACCAGCCTATCTAAAAGATGTGTAATGTGTGCTACCTTCTCACCAGGCAGGCAAGTCACGATACGGTCAGTACACGGGTTCACCACCCAGCTGTCTACCTGCCTAAGGATCGAATCACCAACTACCAAGAGCCCTGCCCAGGGATGGTTCCTTGGTACGAAAGGATACCTGTTCACCAGCTGAAGAAGAGGTCCCTTCTGAGGGCACATTCCCCTTATTCTCAGCATGGTGCCCTGTTTCCCCTTGACCAGGGGTCATTTCATAGAAAAAGAGGTGCAGGAGCTCATTATGATAACTCATTAGCATAATTTATTTTCATGTCACACCCCCTGACATCACCAGAAGTGTGTCAGAAGGCAACACCCACCACTCAGGCTCCATCCCAAAAATCTCCAGTGCTTATAGAGCTGATAGGCTGCCAATACCACAAGCGCCAACAGTGTTACTTTCAACAGCATGCTGCCTCCCCTGAGCCAGCCGCTGGCTGCAGTGGCAGCCTCTGTCTCTTCTGGGCTGCCGCTACCACCTCCTCGCTCAGTCCTTAGCTTCCCATCCACATCATCCACCATCACTGCCCAGCCAACGCCTGCCTGAAAGAAACCGCTCTGCCCCACACGGGCTGGAGCAGGGGGGGAGGAAAGGAGAGGCGGGGCACATTCTGTCTCCTCCTCACCCAGCCCCACTTCTGACTCCAGCTTGCACACAGCAGATCGAATGAGAAACAAGCACACGCGGCTGTCCAATGGCCACTTTCTACTTTAAAGGGAAATCTTAAGGGAGGGGGAGAAACGAGGGTGTGCGCACCTGCTTCTTCCACCCCTTCCTTTCTCGGCAAGTTCTTCGCTCTCGCATGGTAGCCATCGAGGAATGCTACACGTGCTGCTTTGCGCTTCTGCTGGGAGCTGGGGTTGGGGCTTGCCATCGCCTGTGCTTCTAACTGCCGGAGCTCTGCTCCTGCGCACTCCTCCACAAAATGACCCCTTCACTTGACCCTCATGCTCCCTGACAGCAGTGGGGCTGCCAGGTCCAGAGTGGGACATATCTAACAAGTCCCCGAGAGTCTCCTCCGTGTGCCTAACGGACTGTCTCTGCTTCTCCAAATCAGCCACCTTGGCCTCAAGGGAGAAAATTCGTTCCCTGAGAACCAGGAGCTCCTTGCACCGAGCACACACCCAAGACTTCTGTCCAGTGGGCAGATAGTCATACATGTGACACTCCATGCAAAACACTGGATAGCCCCCAACCCCCTGCTGGCATTCTGGCTTCATAGTAGCTTTTAAAATAATTAAATACCATCCCCCTTTTAAAACCCTTTTGTATTTATGTGGTTCTCCTTGTCGAAGTCTACTTACCTTACTGGGAACACAAGGAGACTAGGGCCTTGGCTTTCTTGCTCTTCCTGGGCTTCTTACAGAGCCCCTAGTCTAAGAGTCCCTAGGCTAAGAGCCACAGGCAAAGAGCCCTTTAACCTCTGGCAAGGTGCTGCCTTAAATAGATACTTCCCCCAGGAAAGGGCGGTGCAGCAGCTATTCAAATTCATCCAAGCACTCGATTTACATTCAAACAATGACCCTTTCTCACCCTATATCAAGCAGCCAGGAGTCTGCAACAACTCTAATCTCTTCCACACACTCCCAAAACACAGTCTTCCCACACGATATCCTCAGGTAAACTGGGGAAGCCATTTTGTGGCTGATTCCACTTCCTGCGGCAGCCATTTTGTGCCTGTGCACAGTATGGTGTGTCAAGATTCCAAAGGTGCCTACAGGGTCAAAAAGGTTGGGGACTCCCAGGTCAGAGCATTTCATTCACAACCCAGCTATAGGAAAACAGCACTTTGTACACAACCAGTTCAGTCAGTTGTCACAGCTGTACACATACCCATATTACATATTGTTTTAGATCGGTTTGATGGGAGAACAGCACAGGCCTGCTTCTTCAGTGGTCCATGGCCATAAGGGTGTTGCCCAGTACCTGGATTTTAAGCTTCAATCAATTAGACCTGGGTTCTTCAAAAAGATTACTCCTAGGATTAGGATTGCCATTCCCCAGGTCCAGGTGGGGAATCCCCCAGTTTTGGGGGCTTCTGCCCACCGCTACCAAACAGCAATGTCACTGGGCAATATCCCCGACACGATGATGTCACCCAGAAGTTAATTGTCAGTACAACGACACTAGATTTGCAAGCAAGGAAATTGTATGAGGAATGCTGACTCGTGGGCATACAATTAAAGTCTGACATAAAATAAGCATGTAGGCAATGGGCATTCTCTGTGGTGTCTCCCACATCATTCCATAATGATGCCTAGGACTACCTGGAAGGCCCACACAAGTCTGTCTATTTGCAAACTTTGCAAAACTGAATTCTTCAGGTGGGCATTCTTAAGAACATAAGAAGAGCCCTGCTGGATCAGACCAGTGGTCCATCTAGTCCAGCATTCTGTCTGGAGAGCCAACAACAGGGCATAGAGTCCAAGACCTTCCACCGATGTTGACTGCCTCTGAACATGGAGGTTCCCCTCAGTCACCATGGCTAGCTGCCACTGATGGACCTATCCTAAATGAATCTATCTAGAACAGTGATGTAATGGATCAGATTGGGACATGACCTCCATTAGGGACAGTGTTCCCTCTAAGCTGAGATAGTGTGAGCTAGCTCACAGTTTTGTAGCCTCTGGCTCACACCTTTTTGTCTTAGCTCAGGAAGGATAGCTCCAGACCAAACTAATGTATGCACAACTTTAATGCCAGTAGCTCACAAAGTAGAATTTTTCCTTACAAGACTCAACACTTTAGAGAGAGCATTGATTAGGGACGATATGTTTCTTCTTCCAGTTCTCCAATGCCAGCCTCACTGAACTACACAGATCTCAGTATTACTCAGAAACAGATTCACAATTTCAGTCTTAAAATGGCATTTTTAGCCCTATCAGGCTGCTTCTTAGCTCAGCATTCTAATCCGAAAATCTGTTCTGTCATCTACAAAATCCTCTGTCTTTGCACTGAAAAACCATAATTGCCAAATAAGGCCTGAAGCATCCCCTAGCTAGCCATTCATTATGTCTATTGATCCATGCATGGTTCAACATTAGATACTTTTCTGATCTTTCCTTAACTTTCATTGTGAAATTACCTAGGTTGCTAACTTCCAGGTGGTGGCCAGAGATCTCCTGGGATTATAACTGATCTCCGGGTGACAGAGATCAGTTCACCTGGAGAAAATAGCTGCTTTGGAAAGCAGGCTCTTTGGCATTATACTCCATTGAAGCCCCACCCCTCCCCAAACCCCACCATTCTCAGGCTCCAAAATCTCCAAGTATTTCCCAACCCAGAGCTGGCAACTTTACCACTGTTATTTACTTATTCATTTAAGATATATTTATACTTCGCTTTTCTCCTCAGTGGAGCCTAAAGCGGCTTATAACATCATTTTCCCCTGCTCATTTTATCCTCACAACAACCATTTTGTGGGGAAGGTTAGGGACAGAGTGTGTGACTGGGGTCCTTTCCGCATTTGCCTACCAGTCCGAATTTTCTCAGTGTTCAAGTCGAAGCAATTTAAGTCCATGACAAAACAGCATCCAAATAACCTGGGGCAACAGCAGGCTGAAACCAGGCTGACCACTGAAGGGAGGTAATGTAATGCAGAATGGGGGGGAGGACAAAAAGAAGGTTGAACTTGATTTTAGTGCCGAATGGGGGGAAAATCTGGATTAAAAAGAAAGTTGAATTCAATTTCAGTGCAGAATTGCTTGGAGGACACCGCGGCGAACATGGATTAAAAGGAGAGTGGAGAAAGGGCCTGGGACCAAAGCCACCCAGCAATAGGTTGCCAGCTCCGGGCTGGGAAATACCTGGAGATTTTGGGGATGGAGCCTGAGGAAGGTGGGGTTTGGGGAGGGGAGGGACTTGAGTGCCATAGAGTCCACCTTCCAAAGTGGCCATTTGCTCCAAGTGAACTGATCTCTGTCACCCGATCAGTTGTAATAGCGGGATATCTCCAGCCACCATTTGGAGATTGGCAACCCTACCCAACAAGCTTCCATGGGAGTGTGGGAATTTGAACCTGGATCTCCCTGGTCCTAGTCTGACACTCTAACTACTACACCATACTTGCTTGCTTCTCCTTAAAGGCATGTTAAATCTGAATTACCTCTCCTGTACAATCAAAGTGCTTAATTGAGCTAGCATCAGCAATACTTATACACAGAGATCAGACCTATTTCCCCCCATTTTGGTACAAGAACAAGACAAAAGCTTTGCCCCCTTCCCCTGCCTAAACCATCTTCTGCCTAGTCTCTCGTCATAAAAGGCAACCAATTTCATGCTTAGCTTCTGAAGCATGCAAACAGCTGTTTTCCTTCATGACCATTTTCAATTGTTACAACAGCCGGGTTTTTTTTAAAGACCATGAACTTCTATTTCTTACTGAAAGAGGCATAATTTAAATGCATAATGTACACTATTTATTTTCTTTTTTTTAAAGAAACACCCACATCTTTGGCATAGAAATGTTTTGCTGTTATAGTCTTGGAGATAGGATTAACAATTTGACCTTGACTATCATCAGAGTGTGACAAGAATACAAAGCAGGAAATTTCTCTGGAGCAAACATTTTAAAGAACATGCCTTGAATGGAATATTTTCTAGCTATGTGCTTTGTTATGGGGGTGGGATATCCTTTGCGTATTAAGGCTGGGATATTTTCTTTTCCTTCGAATTGGCTTTTAGATTTCAGAAGACAAATTTGTACCAAAACATGACAATCAAAAGTACAGTGTGTAGTAGGATTTTCTTCCACTTTGTAAAAATAAAAATCCTTTGCTCATTGATTTGCATAAGTTTGTTTTTTTTTTACTAAAGTGCATACAACCACAGCACAAATCTTCAGCGTTTGGTTAATTTCTTTTCCCCACTGAAATGCTTTGTAGATTATTCCATTGTCTTCAAAACAGGGAGTTTACTATGACACTCTCATGTGGAAGCTCCGCCCAAAAGCATAGGCAACCAGCTAGTCACATGGGATAAAATTCCCATGTGAATGCATCCAAGCAGTCTTGTACATTGTTTACAATTTTTGTCAACAGAAGCTGGAGTGATGATTGGATGAATGCTGTTAATTCAGTGGTCACTTAAAGTGTTCACTTTTCAGGGTACCCCAGGCACTGAAAATGAACTTTAAGGGATTGGGAATGCTTTGTTGGCTGTAACATGTTGAGTAGAGCCTTGTTTTGCATGTCAAAGAGTGAAGTCACAAAAAAGAAGTTAGCTTTTCATTTCTACAGTGGCCCGTATCTACAGTGGAGCTATTGGGAGATATTGCCTTCATTATGGCAAATAATGGCAGCCCCACCAGCCCCACCAAAAAAAAAAAATTGCCCCACAAGCCACAATATCCTGGCTACAGGCCTGTTTCTACAGAGCTCTTCCACAAGCTAAACAAGTAACAAAAAAATGGATGCAGGAGAGAAGACAGAAAAGTTGCTGGTCCAGAGCATGATGGAAAACTTTCACCATGAACTCCTAATTCTGTTGTTTGCATTGGTGGAACAAGACAGATTGTGCTGACCGTTAGCAGAGATGTAACTTCTGGGCTTCTTAAGGGAGGGTTAAGAGTGAGGTAACTCAAGTTCTACAACAGCTAGGAGAAACAATGGAAGAAGTCTGAAGCACTGAGCACCACCACAAAGATTAACTTTAGATTCTTCTGTTAGTCTAAATGCAGGCTACTACTGACCGTTCTAAAAATATTAAAGGAACCCCTGAAGGGCCTTACCATACAGGCAGAAGAATTGCCATCCCCACGTAGCAGCGGACATGGCAACAGCTGAACACTTCTACAATTACAATTACTGTGTGTTTTAATTACTTGTTATGTTTTGTTTGTGCTATATGCAAGCCATGCTTTACTCATTCTACCAGAGGCTTCAAGTTGCACAGCTACAGCATGGCTTTCGGTAATCAGTGCTCTAAGCCAAAGGTTTAGGCACTATCACAAGCCTCAGGACCTACTGAGCTCCTGGTACTTCTAACCAGGTGCCCTAATTCTTCTTGAGTGAGCGGCCCAATCCCAAGGTCTGGTGTAACAGAGTGCTTGGATTTCTTGTAAACCCAGTTAAACCAACTGGAATATTATAAAATATTTTTGTCAGAAAAAATGCTTAGCAGCTACTCCCTTAGAGATTTAACATTAGAAAGAAAAATAGCAGTATTTGTGCTACAGTTTCCGCTGCATCAGTGACCAACTTTGCAAGATATCCCCTTTACAAATCAATAAAATCAGGCACAAAGGATATTGCTCTTCTAATGAGACAGGCAGCCAGTTTTACGCTTCTGATGTTTGCCTCACTGACATACCAAGTCTTCATTTACAGTAGCAGAAAGTCTGCTTCAGATGATACCAATGCTTATGGTTCCAGGCTCCAAGGAATACCTCAGTAATAAAACAAATAAAATAAGACAACCACATTCTGAATAGAAGGCTTTCGGTGTTATGACATAACCATCGGTCAGAAGGCACTGCCTGATATGATTAGTGTTTGCAACAAAGATGTTCCAGTCAAATTAGAGTAAGATTTGCAAACATCATTCTAGAGGACATTGCCTCCCTTAAGAAATACATTGCTCTTACTTTACACTGCTCTTCTCAGACAGACTCAAAGCAGATTGCAATAAATAAAGCTTCCTTCCCAAACTGAACATGCAGAAGATGTGCAAGAAAGCTGCACTGGTTGATTTTGCCTGTTCTGAGACTGTTCTAAGAACTTCTACCATAAGGCAAGCTGAACTAACTCAGGCAGTGGATTTGGGGTACCATTAAGACAGCATAGTAAGAGACAGTTCTGGAGTCTACCCACACGAGCACTGTTGAAGAATTCAGAAGTAAGGACTTTTGGTGGTGGAAAGTAGCATCAAGTTGTAGCTGACTTATGGCAACCCCGTAGAGTTTTCAAGGCAAGAGAAATTCAGAGGTGGTTTTCCACTGCCTGTCTCTGTGTTGTAACTCAGGACTTCCTCAGTGGTCTCCCATCCAAATACTAACTAGGACCTATCCTGCTTAGCTTTCCAAGATCTGACAAGATCTGGCTAGCCTGGGTCATTTATGAGCCCTTTTCAAATCGTTACATTTTACCACAGACATGGGAAGAACATGCTACATAGGACCCTTCCAATAAACATAAATGCCATTTTGTCTGAAAGGGGCAATGCATGTATTTTTTGACCGATTCACACTGACTAAAATGACACTGGTCATAGCGAATACCCTTTTCCAACAACCTAAGAGGTGACTCTACACATGGACATCACCAGATGGGCAACACCGAAATCAGATTGACTATATAATTTGCAGTCAAAGATGGAGAAGCTCTATCCAGTCAGTAAAAACAAGACCTGGAGCTGACTGTGGCTCAGATCATGAGCTACTCATTGCAAAATTCAGACTTAAACTGAAGAAAATTGGGAAAACCACTAGGCCATTCAGGTTTGACCTAGATCGCATCCCTGATGAATATACAGTAGAGGTGAACAATAGATTCAAGGGTCTAGATTTGATAGAGTGCCTGAAGAACTATGGATGGAGGTTCGTGACATTGTACAGGAGGCAGCAATCACCACCATCCCAAAGAAAAATAAATGCAAGAAAGCAAAGTGGCTGTCTGATGAGGCTTTACAAATAGCAGAGGAAAGAAGGAAAGTGAAAGGCAAAGGCGAAAAGGAAAGATTTACCCAACTGAATGCAGATTTCGAGAGAACAGTAAGGAGAGATAAGGAGGCCTTCCTGAATGAACAGTGCAAAGTAATAGAGGAAAACAATAGAATGGGAAGGACTAGAGATCTCGTCAAGAAAACTGGAGAAATCAAGGGAGCGTTCCATGCCAAGCTGGCCATGATAAAGGACCTAACAGAAGCAGAAGAGATTAGGAAAAGATGGCAAGAATACACAGAAGAACTATACAA
>NW_015167078.1:724149-724371 GCF_001447785.1 Gekko japonicus
ATTCCAGCTGAGCTATTCAAAGTCTTAAAAGATGATGCTGTTAAAGTGCTGCACTCAATTTGCCAGCAAATTTGGAAAACGCAACAGTGGCCACAGGATTGGAAAAGGTCAGTATACATTCCAATCCCAAAGAAGGGCAATGCCAAGGAATGTTCAAACTATCGCACAATTGCATTCATATCACACACTAGCAAGGTCATGCTCAAGATCCTGCAAGCTAGG
>NW_015167078.1:724717-753722 GCF_001447785.1 Gekko japonicus
CTGGTGGCGTGCAGGTCCCAGGTTCATGTTTTAAAAGCAGACTGACACTGTTTGCCCAAAGCCAGAGCACTCTCCCAGAGCCTCTTTCTAGATCCCGTTGTATTAATTTCCACAACGGGCCTTATTTCTAGTCTAATATATATGCAGAGTACATCATGCAAAATGCTGGCCTGGATGAATCACAAGCGGGAATTAAGATTGCTGGGGAAAAGATCAACAACCTCAGATATGCAGACGATACCACTCTAATGGCAGAAAGTGAAGAGGACCTTAAGAGCCTCTTACTCAGGGAAAAACTTAAGAGCCTCTTACTCAGGGTAAAAGAGGAGAGCGCAAAAGTGGGCTTGAAGCTCAACATCAAAAAAACTAAGATCATGGCATCCGGCCCCATCACTCCTTGGCAAATAGAAGGGGAAGTCATGGAAGTAGTGACAGACTTCACGTTCCTGGGATCCCAGATCACCACAGACTGTGACAGCAGCCATGAAATTAAAAGACGCCTGCTCCTTGGGAGGAAAGCGATGGCGAACCTAAACAGCATGATAAAGAGTAGAGACATCACCCTGCCAACAAAGGTCCGCATGGTCAAAGCAATGGTATTCCCAGTAGTCATGTATGGCTGCGAGAGTTGGACTATAAGGAAGGCCGAGCGCCAAAGAATAGATTCTTTTGAACTATGGTGCTGGAGAAGACTCTTGAGAGTCCCTTGGACTGCAAGAAGATCAAATCAGTCAATCCTAAAAGAAATCAACCCTGACTATTCAGGCCAGATAATGAAACTGAAGCTCAAATACTTTGGCTACCAAATGAGAAGGGAGCACTCACTGGAGAAGACCCTGATGCTGGGAAAGATTGAAGGTCAAAGAAGACGGGGACGGCAAAGGATCAGATGGTTAGACAGTGTCATAGATGTAACAAACATGAAATTTATTAGTCACAAGGTATAGATAGGGGCTCTGGGGCAAGTGATGCTCTGTCTTCTTGGTGCTTGGGGGGGGGTCAACAGTGGGAGGGCTTCTAATGTCCTGGCCCCACTGATGGACCTCCTGATGGCACCTGGTATTTTTGGCCACTGTGTGACACAGAGTGTTGGACTGGATGGGCCTTTGGCCTGATCCAACATTGGCGTCTCTTATGTTCTTATGTTCTCTTAAATTGAGCCAACTTCAGAGGACGGCGGAAGACAGGAAGGCCTGGCATGATCTGGTCCATGGGGTCGCGAAGAGTCGGACTTGACTGTGCAACTGAACAACAACAACAAAATGCGCTATAGCTCCTGCTTCATTCAATGGGACTGTGCATGAGAATGTCCACATACAACTTCTTACTGGTTTGTGGCCAATGCCTGGGGGCCTAGGGCAACCAACAGGAGCTTGGGGGTAGGGACCCATGGAGACATGCGGTGGTGTATGTGCTGTGACATCACTTCCAGGGAAAACCTAGAAGAGATGTCAGGTAGCTCTAGGAAATGCCAAAAATTCTATGGTTTTACCATAGACTTTCTTGAGCTGCCCAATGCCAATTCTGTGGTTTTCCTGAAAATGACACCACAGAGCACACAACTTTAAATTTAAAAATTCTCATGCTGTCACTCTGAGAGGCTCTGGTCAACAAGTGATGCCAGCGGAAGGCTTTCCACCAGGGCAAGAAGCATTCCGCTATGGCAGGATACTTGGCAACCCTACTCGGGCCCTGGTTCTATGGTCAGTAGTAAAGTGCTGAGGGCTCTAGTAAAAGGTCCTGCTACCCCATCACAGCTGTTTAGGCTCCTCTCAATGAGTGACTTTCAGACAACGAGATCAGATCAGATATAATTTGGTTTTCTGGAAAAGTCATAACAGAATCCATGATTCAATGTAAAAAATACAGAATGTCAAGATGTATACAGTCGTTGTGGTGGATGACGATGTATGACACACAAGGATTGTAAGCAATGATATATCACTTCACATTAGGGGAAGCATATTAGAGATAATTTTTAACCCTATGCACAGAAAAGCTCACAATTGAAGCATTATTTGGCCACTGTCAGCCATAAATATATTTAGACAAAGGAGTTCATTACTCAAGTTGATATCATTAGTAACTTTAACATACCTGTCAACTCTGACAAATAGAGGGATAATATTAAACGATTAAACCTGCTCTGCTGGGAAAAGAAAGTTCAGCAATCACTTGGCACTCTGTACTTTCAC
The DNA here is from genome assembly GCF_001447785.1 of Gekko japonicus. NCBI lineage: Eukaryota > Metazoa > Chordata > Lepidosauria > Squamata > Gekkonidae > Gekko > Gekko japonicus. The sequence goes on from NW_015167078.1 coordinate 726,913, forward strand.
TTGCATACTAAAGAAATGTGTTCTGTTCTCCACAAGTATAGAAGTCTGGAATCCTAGAGTAACCATAATAAATAATTAAAGTAGTTGCACAAAATATAAAAGAACCCTAATATCTATCTTTGCCAAAACTGCACACAGTTGGAGGCAAATATTTCTACCATGAGTAAGAATGACACCATCACAGAATTTATTTAAAGAAATGCAAACGTACACCTGCTTGAGGGGTAGGGCAGGATACAAATTGCAATGAATAAATAAAATAGTCATTTTATCATTTTAATAATATGGTTTAAGATGCTGCATTTAGATCAGACATAGAAGGTTAATAGATAGCTGATTGCTAGTTGCTGCTAAAATCTTAATTGCAAAAATTAAAAAATGAAAGAGCAATAAAAATATCCACAATAGAATAGCTTGGTAAAACAAGATGTGAAATGAATGGGTAAATTAAAAGCTATAATTAGGTCTACACCGGTAGGCTAGGATTTAGGGCCTGAACCTCAGCAAGCAGAAGACATATTCTACTCCAAACAGGTAAAGGTAAAAGGACAGGATTGCTAATATTTATAGTAGGACTGATCAGTCCAGAGGCTTGATACTGTTGGCCAATTCCAGAGGCAGATGTTGCACATCTCTATTCTCTTTTCTACCTGTGCATACATTATTTAAGCCAGTTCAGTAGGCTAGAGCATGAGTCCTCTAACAATAGAAAAAGACAAGACCCACTGTGGTGCAGTGGTTACAGTTTTTGGTTAAGACATGGCAGACCACAGTTCAATCTTCTCACTGCCATAAAGCTTGCAGGGTGACCTTGCACCAGTCACCCTCAGTATAAGGTATCTACCTGGGTATTTGTGAACCTACAAATGGGAAGAGAGAACCACCCTGAAGGAGGACAGAATCAAAAATATATGTGAACCAGAGGCTGCGGTCAGACAGGCAGTTTGGCCCGATATAGTTGCGTTACCCTAATGGATTAAATGGGCTCGTTCACACATCCACATCTGGCAGTCATTCCCCAGCCACACTCACCCCATCATATGATGAGTTGGATACGAAGTAAATAGCCACCACAGACAACCAGGTGCTTACAGATCTCCGCACACTGATCCCGCATTTCCGGATGTCTGAACGTCCCCGGTGCATGCTCAAACCAGTTCAGAAGTGTGATACTTTAGTTCCAGTTTTGCCATATTTTGTTTTAAAATGGTAGAGCATGTGCGCATGTGTGCACATGCGCACCCAAGAAATGTTCTCAAAAAAAGTCAAAGTCATTATTTAAAATTAAAAAAATAAGATCTGACCGCGCACTCCCTGGTTAGCACACAGCATTAATCTAAACGGTCAACCAAGGAAGAAGCGTGTGGTGAGGCCAGATCAGATTGGAAATCTGATCGAAACTCTCCATCACAAAATGCAATGGAGTAATTAGTGGCAAGGCAAAATTGCACCAACCCGCCAGTCTGATTTCTGCCAGACAGATGTTTGCTACAAAGAAATAAATAGTGGAAGTATGTGAAGAGATTCCCAGCCCATTCTTTTTTTAAAAAAACCCCAAAGAGATATTTTTATTTTGCATTAACTACAAACTACAAAGAAAATTAGGGAGGGAAACTACAACTAGGGATAAAGGAAAGATAACCACACTAAACTAAAAACCCAAGAGGAGGAGATCTTATTTCTGTTAATGTAAATGTTAGTACCACAAGTGTTAGTATCACAATATACTTGTAGAGTTCCTGTTTATCTTCTATATTTATATGTTACTGTGTTAATTGTTATGAGAAAACTTTCTGATCATCTTCCTGTTCTTCGCTTCAAAAGGCCAAATTCCGAGTCATTCTGCCTTTACTTTGGCTTTCTGTCTCTAAAATTGTAAACAACTTTGGCAGGTCCTGCACCCGTTTCTGTAGCAGAGTCTTCTTCCATTCCAGAGGTAGCAGAGTCACTAGATTTTGTTTCTTCCTCCTTAGACTCTTCCTCTGTTCCAAGCTGACGCCGCAAAAACTCCTTAGCCTTGAAAATGGAGTCTATCTTCTCTCTTTTGTCGTTAATCTTAAAGATGACACCTTCCGGGGTTGCCCACCTGTACGTTATTCCATTAGTTTGAAGAAAAGCAATCAATTCTTTGTAATTTTTCCTCTTTTGCTGAATTTCAAATGGAATGTCTTTTAGAGTCTTGATTATTACATTTCCCATTTTCAGTGGAGTTGCTGATGTTGCTTTTAAAATAGCATCTCTCATCTGTCTTCTTGAGAATCTGACCACAATTTCTCCAGGTTGGCTATTTATATAATTGGAGTATGCCCTATAGACCACCTCCATGTCTTTTACCAATTCATCCGCTGTGAAACCTATCACTGGAGCGATGATCTCGCTAAGCAACTTTCTCAGGTCCTCTTTCATTGCTTCAGGAACTCCCTGGAACCTGAGAATCATGTTGGCTTTTTCCATCTGTAATTGTAGTACACGATTTTCTTGAAAATTCTGCTTTATTTCCACGTCTCCCAATCTTTTCGTCAACTTCTTATTTGTGGTGTCCATCTCTTTGATTTTCTCAATAGCCTGCTCCACTTTCTTTTCCGTTTTATTCAGCTGGAGCTGTTGAGATGCAAAGTTCTTATTCATCACAGTCAGTTGCTGGTTAATACCATCGAGTTGCTCCATCACCGGCTTGAGCATATCCGCTAGTAATTTAATGACGTCTGCCCCCTCTTCCGGTTTGGGACTCTGACTGCCTGGCAGTTTCGTTTTCAACTTTGCACGCTGGGCCGCCATTTTTATGATTTGTTTACACTTCCTGCCGCTTCTTCCCGACTCAAGAAACTTGCCCCACAATGTCAAAAATCAAGTAAGTCTCTCACAACACACACGCTGCTTTCCTCCCCTCTCCCCCTTTGTGTTGTTTATCGGTTAGTTCGCATAAGAGGCATCCCTCTTTGCTTCCATTTCTTCCCACACGGGGGGGATCCGCTTTTTATTCAGAACTCACATTCACTGTCGGTCAGATTCTCTGACCACGCTGCCTTTAACAATATTCCACTCGATCTCCGGCGCTTGTCCCGGTCAAACCAGCTTGTTCCTGAAGGCCACACAGCGACTGGACCGTCAGGGCAGAGGGGAGCCTCGATTCTCCGGCATTACACCATCGAAGAGGCTACCCCTCAAAAGCCCTCTGGCCTGGAGCCTATCGCAAAGGCTCCATGGGGGTGTCACTTGAGGTGGCACCCCTCCAGGCCGCTGGTGTGTGGATCGCTCTCCCACGGCTCGCGGAGAGCGTCCGCCATCGCTGCTTCATAAATCGGAAGTCCCCAGCCCATTCTTAAACACATTATATCAGATAGATCTCAGGCGCATTCACTTGCTCATCTTCTAACATTGTATATGCTATTAAATGCCAGCATTGCCCTTCAGCTTTCTACATAGGACAAACTGGACAAACTGTACACCAGAGGATGAATGGACACAAATCAGACATCAGAAATCACAAGACTGAGAAACCTGTAGGGGAAAACGTCAGCCTTCCAGGACATTCAGTGGCTGACCTCAAAGTAGCTATTTTATTGTAAAGGAACTTCAGGAACAGAATGGAAAAGGAAATAGCTGAATTAAAAGTTATTACAACATCTGAACAAACTCCCCACCAGGACTTAACAGGGATATTGCTTTCTTATCCCATTACATATGCTAATTCATTCAATCCTCACATATATATGCCCATCAAGAAGGGCTATACATCCCCTATATTTTGATGTTTTTCTTTTCTTTTCTTTTTTTTGAGATAGTATGTTATAATAGTGATTGTAATCTCTCTGACATAACACTGTACCACAGGAAAAGGATTCTGTCAGTTAACTCCATGTTTTATTGAAGCAAAATGTTATTACTACTCTTAGCAATTAAGAATATAATTGAATATGTAATGTAATTTGGAATGGTAGATTTAAATGCAGTTCTTTGTTTTGGGGACAAGAAAAACACACTACACAGCCCGGATGCTGTAAAATTCATCTCCATGCTTGAAAGGAGATGGGTGGGGTCTAAGGATGGGATTCTCACAAATTAGGGCAAATCAATTTCCAGTTCTAACATATTTATTACATATGTTGTCCCCCGCCCCAAGTTGAACTGAAACAGATGATAACCAGAAACTAACTTGTCATCCTTTTGATCTGTTAAAAAATGTGTCCTCCCTATTTTGCATGCTAATTTAACAAACCACACTCCTATGATATGTAATTACATTTCATCATCTGATGAAGTGTGCATGCACATGAAAGCTCATACCTTGAGTAAAACTTTGTTGGTCTTAAAGGTGCCATTGGACTCTAACTTTGTTCTATTGCTTCAGACCAACACGGCTACCCACCTTGATCTATCATAAAAGAGTTAAAGATTGCAAACTTTTATCTACTTATAATGAATTTTCCTCAAACCAATAAGAACTCCCTGATCCTCTTGAGCACCAACCAGACACCATAGTACTTAAAAGAAGATTCCACCACTACCACCACCACAAAGGTCATTTAAGCATAAAAACTTGTATCTTATGTGATCCAGGCACTGGATCTCATACTCTGTCAGCAAAAGGCATCAACAATTGTGTATGTTTCCTTAATTGTCCTAACCCCAGCAGTCCTTTCTGACCCCAGGACAGTTTATTCCCAGGGTCAGGAAATAGGGCTGCCAAGTCCCCCCGGGGGGTGGATTTCCCCCTGCTTTGGAGGCCCGATTTCCACCGCCGCGAAATTGGGCCCCGGGGGAAACCCCACCCCGGCGTGCACGTCAGCCGGATGTGACGTGATGACGCCGGGCACGCTGGGGGTGGGGCCACAGCCATTTGAGGGGAAAACTCTATGCTGCCCTGCCCCCAGCGTGTCCGGCGTCATCACGTCACATCCGGCTGATGTGCATGCGCGCGCACACGCACTCAGGACGCCGTCCGGGAGCCCCCCGCCGCAAGGAGAAACAGGTTTGGCAACCCTATCAGGAAACCTGCATGAACTAAGAGCCAGACAAATCAAGAGACTGCAGTGGGAAGTGGGTAAAATTTCCCTTTGTACCTCTTCCATCAACACAGTTTTGCAGGAAAATTTCTGTGATCTTTCATCTGTGGGATCCAACTAGTGTTGTTATGGGGAGTAAAATTTATTTTTCCAAAATTCACTTAAAAAAAAAAGTTACAGCCACAGATTCTTCTTATTCTGTCTTTCAAAAGAGAAACTTTAATTTCTCTTTGCAGTTTTCAGCAACACCTCTTAGCATCCTATGGTGACTTCAGGCCTTGCAAAGTGGGGCTCTAGCAGGAACATAGGAAACCTGGGAAGACACTGCCTGCCAATGAAATGAAACCTTGAAGTTTTTGTAGAACCTCCCTTCCTGCTCTTCCTCTCTTTGAAATTCTTTTTTTTTAAATCAAAATGGAATTGATTTGAAACAGACTCCCAATTTCCTAAAAATTACTAAAAAGAGGGAAACAAATGCATTGCTGGATTTGAAGGAGAAACTGGGTAACGAAGAATTGATAGAACAGAGTCTCTGAGAGCCAGTTTGGTGTAGTGGATAAGTGCGCGGACTCTAATCTGGGAGAACCGGGTTTGATTCCCCACTCCTCCACTTTCACCTGGCTTGGTGACCTTGGGCAAGCCGTAGTTCTGATAAGAACTGTTCATGAAAAAAGAGCAGTTTTTGTCAAGAGCTCTCTCAGCCCCACCTACCTCACTGGGTGTCTGTTGTGGGGAGGGGAAGGGAAAGGAGCTTGTAAGCCGCTCTGAGACACCTTTGGGTTGTGAAGGGTGGGGTATAAATCCAATCTCTTCTTCTTCTTAACAACTCTAATTCTAACCCCATGAGAAAAAAAGGCACTGAGAGCTCTCTGGTGGGAATTTAGCAAGATGAGGTATGTGTGTTGCCAGTCTTGCTTCCATTGCAGATTTTCACAGAACCAGGGGATGAAACAAACTCTCTGGAGTCAGTGGCATCTGAGATGCAACAAAACCTTCCCTCATCCCACACAACAGAGTCCCCCAAGACAAGGAAAAAGATTTTCCCCAAATCCAATGTATTTCGCAAAAGTACACCTTTACTTTCTCTCATACAAGTGAATGCTAGTTATTTACAGCTATGGGTAGAAGTAAAGCACTGCACTTGGAGACCGGTTACATTGAGAGTAAAAACATGGCCTCTGTGTCTTGCACTGCATGCTCAGGTACCTCCTAGTGCTTAAAGGGTGACTTTGCACCACACAAACAAACCTTGCTTCCATGCAATAGCTATTTTGCTGTATGCTTTCCCCAGAGAGTACCTGAAGAACACACAGTACAGCTTTCTTTCAATAATATGCCAATATTGGAATATATGAAGCAATAGCTGCTGAATAGGTAGATCTTTGACTTTTCTTAAAACAGTTAACAGTGATTTATTACAGCAGCAAAATTTCAGCACTATCCATGCAAACATCATAATGGGGGGTATATTTTGTACAGATACATTCAAATGTTGCCCGAGCTGGAACAATGTTTAGTATGATTCAGTCAACATTAATATTTTTAATAAAACTGTAAAAAGCATATGTTTCAGATGGCCAAGTTAGATGTAATCTGAAGGATCCCATCTGAGTACCTGTACGGTCTGCCACGTCTTCCTCAAGTTAGCAAACTGCGACTTAGAAGGAAAAGAACACACTGCAGTGAAGGGGGGGGGGGGAATAGACCTCAAGCCCAGGCATGCTGTTTGTGCTAAAGACCAATTCCATATTTGCATAATTTTTATTACAGATTACCCCTATTCTTCACTAGCAGTTTGGTAAAATTAGCAAGAAATTTAATTTCATGCTGTTTTACTGCATATGTTATTGGAATCTAGGGAGACTGTAATGAGAAACATCTCCTCTTTGGAGCTTTTGGTATGAGCATCAAGGTAATGATGTTTTAAAACGGGGGTGGAGAAAAGGAGATCAAAATTGCTCTCCTGAAAAATAATTTGTGACTTCTCTCTCTCTCTTGGAGCTTACTCCCTCATGAAAACCAAGACTATTCCCCTTATTTAGAGTCGAGAAAACATATCTCTTGGTCCCAAAGCTAAACACACTTCAGTAAATGTGACAGACAGCTAGACACATAATTGCCTTTCCGTTCGAATTAGTATTCAAGGCAACGCAGAACAGCAGTGAGAAAAAAGGGAATCATGAGTAAGCACTACAGATGTCAGACATGCTGCGAGCCAAAGTTAAGCCCTTCTACATCCCATTGGCTTTGATTAGACAGAATTAGTCCCAAACTAAATGTGATCCTGGAGATCTGTGATTAGGATCTCTGTGGGTCTTTTTTTTTTTTTAGCAGCTAAAAGCAGCTGGGGGGCATGCTGACTGGCACTGTAACACCGCTGAAGACTGCATAACTCTTTGCTTGTGACACAATTCACCTGGTATTGATCTGCTATGTAACTGTGGAGAAATGTGCTCTACTGTAGATTCACCCCAATAAGTCAACTCTTGGGACTACACTCTGTTCATGAGTTGGGGCCCTGTAGCAAAATTGTAGCTCATAGAAAGGAGCGGAACAGTGGGTGAGCCATCAAGCCCCAAACACTGGATGATATAGTACTTACAGATGCTAATGGATCTGGCCCAAGTAGGACAATAGGTTTACCATCTCACATCTGACTTAAATATCACATCCAAGAGATAAAGACATGGACAGCCAAATGGCTAGATAGTTTTACCTTCCTCTTAAAGATCTGAAAGACCCCAGGGAGGGATCAAGTCCCAAGGGGAGATTAGAAATTATCTTGACAAGGGAAAAGAATCTCTCTTATCTGTCAACTTTTAACCAGGGAGCAACAAGCCATGAAGAATTAAGTCTTTACTTGAGGGCTCCATCTTGCCCACATGTTGGGGGGACGACAATGGGAAGAAGTCCCAGCTTTGAAAACTATGGTAACGATAGACTGTTAAATGATGCAACTCAAATGTTACTAGCCTATCCTAGCAACAACAGCACAACAGAGTGCAAAGTGAGAGGGATGCACGTTTTCACCTTTTCTTTGCATCTTACTCAACCTGATGCCTGAACAGACCATGTGCACTCTTTTTATTTTCATTTCTTACACTTTCTCATATTTTAAATGCTCAGAGCCTGATCTCCATAAAACACTATGCCTATTCAGCCTTGCTGTCTTAAGAGTGGGAAAGGGGAGGGGCAGCAGGTAAGCTTGCATTCTTTGAATGCAATAGCTCAAAATTGCAAAAGTGTGATAGATCGTCCCCACAATGGCTTGTAGGAGCAAAGAGGGAGACTTGGTCACTAGGTGTAGCCTGTAAACAGCAATCCAGGTACAGGGTGCTGGATGTGCAAATCTGATATGGTGGTGGCAACCATTATTACCCAGTTCGGTTTTGACACCCAAGGGGTGGGATCGCCAAATGGTTTTCTAACTTCCTAAGAGCCTTAAGGAACTGGGTATATAAAACCATTACTTCACAGACTCATGGGGGGGGGGAGAATTATTTTGACACTTGAAAACTTGCCTAACTTTCTGATTGAAATTCATAGGAATTAAATGTGTTTAATTTTGGTTGAACTGCGCCACTTATTTTCAAGTTCTGATCAGTGGTCAAATTATAAATTTTTATGCCGTTATAATCCAGTTGGTGAGGTTAAAAGACTTCTATGGGTCCAGTTAATGACAGCCTTTTTAACATTATCCAGAGCTGGCCATTAAAGCTGTTTCCACAAGGAAGTACAAAAATGCGTCCCCCTGCAGAAGCAAGCAGCACAGCAGTGAGCAGGAACAGTGTCTACATTTCCTATAACTGCCTGTCCTACTTTGCCTTCATTGCATTGGCACCAAGTGGCCCACTCCATAGACCAGCAACCTCCCTTTCCCTAGTGTACACTACAGCTTATCTGGGGAAAGGGGGGGAAAGCCCTTTAAAAGACTAAAAAGGGGAGGATGCAGCACTTAGTTTCAGTTCTTCCCCCTCTTCCTATATTGGCTGAAGGCAATTTACATGGACATTCTGCCCATAGCCACCCCCTTCAGCCAGATCAAATGTGGTTTTCTTTTGATCCAGCTCAAAGAGGAAAATTTTAGCAGACTCATGAGCCATGTTCAGAATGATCATGGCATTATGTGGAAACTCCTTTTTGATGCAAAAGCATGCTGTTCTTCATTCAAGAGCAAAAACCCATATGGAAGCAGCCAAATTTTACTGAATGGGAACAGAGACACTTGGAAGGAGATACCGATTACTGCAATAATGTTACAGCATTTTGCATTCCTTCTTTATTCTCAAACTGGTGACAAAAATTCAACTTTTCTCTCTGCATTTTAGAATGAAACTAGAGGAGACACGGGGAGCTATGAGACTGGATAGACCCAGAATTTTAAAATTGTAATAGAAGATGCTCAAGATCTGCTCATATCCCCCCCCCTTTTGCAGGCTAACAACACCGCGGGAGGTCAGTTCAATTTGTGAAACCCCCAGAGGATGCAGTTAAATCCCCCCTGGATTTAATCTCTGGATTAAGTAAGAATGCCATTGGAAATACAAGTATTCAACATCATTCTCTCCCCTGTGCCAAAAATGGCTTCTCTGGCCCTGCTATTCCTCAGTGCAACTGTGATTGCTTGCTTCAGATTCGGTTGATGTTATTTAAATTACTCTTTTTTTGTCGTAGCTAGTGTGACATTATTCAAGGCCTGTAGGCTAAATGAGCAGTGCCATTAAAGTAATGTAAAGAATTCAGTTGACAACATCACCAGCTGAAGAGTAACATCCCATTGACCCAACCTGGTACCTTAAGCCACAGGTTCATAAGGGTTCTCTTCTATATTAGGTGAAAAGTAACTGACAAAAAAAATTAATAATAATTTCTTCATTTAAAAAACAAAACTCCAGTGCAATTAAGAGGAGGAAGGTGTTCCGCAACAATATGTAGAATTTCTAGGTTCAGGTGGCTGCCCTCCAAAGCAGACTTCATCATTGCCCCTTGTAAACCTCTCTTAGCAAGACAGCAGTTGCCAAGACATGCTGCAAATTGGTTCGTCACAGATCTATTAGCTGTCCAGAGCGGTAAGTATTCTGAAAGAGACAGCATCATATTTCCACACATGAAACTGTGGGACATATTGACAGGCTGCTACTTGGTAACATTCCTCAGTGGCTAAAATAAGGTTGTCTGATTAACTTCTGCCAATTAAGGGAACAAAGTCTATACACGCAAGGTGAATCATGGCATGGTGAGGCAGAGAACTTCAAGCTGAGTGTTAAAGAACAGCCTATCCATTTATACCAGTTTTAGGCTTATCACATGACCTGTTGTCTTTGCTGGCAAGACTAGTTAACCTGGAGCTCCACCACATTTTTTCAGCCTGACGAAAGCCCCTTATCTGTGAGCAGCTCCCATTCAGGCAGCATGACTTGAAGAACATTGAAACAGCCTGACAATGTGTTTGGGCCCCAACTGCTCTGGTCACACCAATGGAATCAGGAGCCCCAGGACTGTGTCATGTGATTAAGCCCTGTCCATGTGGTCAGGTCATTCCAATGACATCCCAGCTGCCAATGAACAAGTGGTTTCTATCTTTGGGAGAATGTTTACCATGCATGCCCGCGGTTCCCTTTTGAGGCCAGAATCTGATAGACCATAGACTAAGTTTCTACAGGCTATAGTTCAGGTTCTGGATCAGCGGTGGGTTTAACCAATTTATTTATTTATTTTTATTATTATATTTATTTATTTTTATAACTTCCCAACAAGTATCCCATAAGTTCTCAGAAGCTTAAGCAGGCCAATTCTTCTATCTCCCTTAAATGGCTCTCTGTTGTTCTTCTGGAGCAAGCGCAGGCCTCATCAGATCACTGGCGAGGGGGGGGGGAGTCTTTTTCTTTAGTTTAATTGGCTAAGTGATATTCCACACATACCTGTGAGAATCTCCCTACTATGCAGAGACTCTGTTTTCTCAGTGGGTAGCTGGATGTTGCTGCTTTCCTTAGTTTATCTATTTACTTAAATATTTAGACCTTGTCTTTCTCCAAAGACTTTAGATGGCTTACAAATAACAACATTAGGTTGCTACAAAACAGTAAATACCAATAGTCTTAACAACATACACAGAAAGCCTAAGCAGCCTAAGTAAAAACAAACCCACTATAAACTATCTGCTAAAGGTCTACCAACTCTATCAGTCTCCAGCAAAGGCTATCTGGAATAGGACATTTTTATATACCCTAAAAAGAACAGTGAATGACAACAGCAGCTGTCACAGAGGATTTAGTATTAGACTTTAATATTAGATAGCAATTTTACCTGCCCTTCATCATGGAAGTCAAGGTGGTATAAACTCAGCGGAGTTACATGAGGTCTCCCATTCAGGCACTTCAGCAACCTTGTTATACTATCAGTGCAATCCTATGCAGAGTTACTCCAGCATAAGCACATCGGTTTCAAGATTTAAACTAGAGTAACTTTGCATAGGATTGCACTGTATACATCATCCAGCTATTCCCTGGGACTCTACAGTATAATCTAGCCCTTTGTACCCAAAAGAATGAATATTTTTCATATCCACCATGGTGCATACACTAGTACAGCTTCAAGAGAAGAAGTTATTTATTTATTTATTTATTTGTTTGTTAAATTTATATCCCGCCCTCCCCCGTAGGGCTCAGGGCGGCTTACATAGCAAAAACTTGCTCATAAAAACATCAATACTATAATACATTTTAAAACCATAATATACAATTTAAAAGCCTAAACAATTAATAAAGTGCTCAAACTACACAGCATCCATACTAAGGCATCAGAGAGGGCACCACACATCCCTTAGTAGGCATAGTATGAAAGATGTTAATCAGATGTTCCACCGATGTTCCTCCTAGTCTCCTAGGGCCCTCACCCCCCCCACATTGATGGTATACAGGGGGGTGGGCCAGCGCCGGCGGCCCCTAATCGAAAGCCTGGTGGAAGAGCTCCGTCTTACAGGCCCTGCGGAATTGCGCCAGATCCTGCAGGGCCCGGATCTCCTCCGGGAGCTCATTCCACCAGGCAGGGGAATGGGCTGCCCCCTGCTCTTCCCTCCAGACTTTGCACTCAGAAGACGTGATACATAGGAAAGTGGCAAATCAATAAATAAGAAGCACCAGTCTTCAGTCTTATATATTTTGGAAGAAGAAAAATTGAAAAGACTACACTTGATCTTAGCCAAAAGGCCGAGAAGCGATGGAAAAGGCTAACATGATTCTTAGATTCCAGGGAGTTCCTGAATCTGAAAAGGAAGATCTGAGGAAGACTGTTGGCGAGATTATTGCTCCAGTAACAGGTTTACCAGCGGAAGAAATAATAAAAGATATGGAGGCTGCCTATTGGGCTTACTCCAATTATATTAAAAAAATAACCTGCCTGGAGAAATTGTTGTCAGATTTTCAAGAAGACAGACTAGAGATGCTATTTTAAAAGCAACATCAGCAACTCCTCTGAAACTGGGAAATACTACTATTAAGACTTTAAATAGAAAACCGAAGTAAAGGCAGAAGGACTCTGAAAATTGCCTTTTGAAGCAAAGAAGTATAGAAGATGCTCAGAGAGCTCTCATATAACAACTAACATATTAATACTGAAGCTTTGATAAACAAGAACTCTACTAGTATATTGTTTTACTAACACTTTAAGCATTAACATTTAGTTTAACACGGAAATGATCTCCTTCTCTTGGGTTTTTAGTCTTAGTGTGGGTATCTTTTCTTTATCCCTAGTTGTAGTCCCCTTCCTTATATTTCTTTTGTAGTTTGTAGTCTTATAAAAAATAATAAAAACATCCCTCCGGGGATTAAAAGAAAAAAGAAAAATTGAAAATAATATGTGCATTCTTCCCAACTGGAAGAGCACATGTGCATTCTACCCACCCCACATGATTATCTGTAGATGAATATAGACTGTTGTGAGAGAAGAAGCTAACACCAAGGGAGAAAGAGAGAGGTTGTTTCTTAGGTAATACAAGCAGAGATCAAGTCCATTCATAATCTGTTTTACGCATCTATTGTCAAGATTTTTTTTCAAGTCTTCCAACATGTTTCAGGAAAAATAGCACTTACAAGATTAGCAAAGGTAAATAAAGGCTTAACAGATGCATGCTTCGAATCAGCATAAAAAATAAGTGCAGATTAAGAACAGGAGGCACACACCCTTCTCTGTTTTAATAGAACAGCCGAAGGCTATCAGGACATAAGCCATACATTAAGTGTCAAAGGTTGCACAAACTGGAGCCTCACTAGTTATACTTTAATAAGTATGCTATTAAAGCATATTTCAAATAAGAGTTACAAAGTTGTTGATACGGAGGCCTGGTACCTTGTTTTGACTCGAGGCCAGTGCTATACTTTGGAGCAGCAGGACGAGCCTTCTTCTTTAACCATAGACACACTTCCTGTGAAAGGGAAGGCACGATCATGCTGAAGTTACGTTTGTGTGATTTATTCCCCCTTAGAGAAGGAGGAAAGCAGCCTTGGTGAGGCATCATAATGCTCACTGCACACAGACAGTTGAGTCATACTGGCATTTATCGATGTGGTGAATGCTCTTCTTCTGTGTCATTTTAGAGCTGACCCTGGGGAACGTATGAAGCAGACATGGTCTTTCACAGTCTGATATGTACAATACAACCTCTTAGGTTCAAAACCAGGGTTCCAACCTCCAGGTGGGGCCTGGAGCTCTCCCAGAATTACAACTGATCTCCAGATTGCAGAGATCAGTTCCCCCAGAGAAAAGGGCAGTTTTGGAGGCTGGAATCTATAGCATCACATTACTGCCAAGTTCTCTTCCCTCCCCAAACCACTAGAAATTTATCATCCTGAAGCTGACAAGCCTACTCAAAATAAGGAAAACACTGGGATATCTATGATTGGATCTTCCCAGAAATGTTTAAAGCTTATTCAGCTATGCAGGGACCCAATTTGACTAAGAACCATGCAAAGATGGGAGAATGGGTTTCAACCTTTTTCCACACAATTTTGTAGCACAATCGTGCATTCCACTCCATTATAAGCCATTAAGAAAAAAGACTGGCAAATTACGGATACCTGTCTTTTTCCTTTTCAGAAAGGGTAACAACAGTGGACAGAAGTCTTGTTTTAATTAACAAAACTACATGGAAAGGGTAAAATCCCCGTACTTTCCCCATGTATTTGGAATATTGTATACAAGTCCTGGTCACCGTATCTCCAAAAGGACATATCAGTGCTGGACAAAGTACAGAGGAGGGCAACCAAGATGATGAGGGCTTTGGAGCACCTTTTCCTATGTGGAAAGGCTGTTTAAAAAAAAGAGAAGACTAAGGGGGGACATGAGAGAGGTTTATAAAATTATGCATGGGGTAGAGAGAGTTGACAAAGATAAATTTTTCTCCCTCTCCCAAAATACTAGAACTTGAGGGCAGAAACAAGGAAATGTGGGATTCACAGCCAGAGGATGTAGTGATGGCCACAGGAATAAACAGCTTTAAAAGGGGATTAGATAGATTCATGGAGGATAAGCCTACCAATGGCTACTGGCTGGCTGTGGTAGCTGAGGGAAACGTCAATGTTCAGAGGCACAAAGCCTCTGAATCCCAGAGCCAGGAGGCAACACCGGCGTAATGTTCGTGGGTGCTGCGGGGCGCCAGCCCTCCCTCGAAATTTCCCAGAAGGCTCTTTAAAAGGTTATGGCCGCCGCCACTGTTCTCGGCAGCAGCTGCGATGCCTGCGGGGAAGTGGGGGCGGGGCAAAACGTTCTCCTGCCTCCCCGAGCCCCGGGGTGGTGCCTTGGACTCGTAGGGGCAAATTCCACCTCTCGCACTAGAGGTCATTCTGGCTCCCCCAGCTGTCCTGGGGGGCTCTTTAAAAAGTTATAGCCGCCACTGCCGCTTTCAGCAACAGCTGCAACCGGGGGGGGGACTGCTGAGCTGCCCTCCCCGCCTTTTTCAGGCTCCGTGCTGGAGCGCCGGGCCTGAAAAATGGCCTGCAGAGCCGCCCCCCCCCTTTTTCAGGCTACGCGCTACAACGCCGGGCCTGAAAAAGGGCCAGCCGAATGTCAATTTCGGCCCCACTATATCCTATGGGCCATTGAAGTCAATGGCGAAAACATAGGGTATATTCTGGGGGTTGGAGGGGAGGGAGTTTGAGGGAGAGGCTCCAAACTTCCAGAGTAGTTGCTGGAGCCTCTCCCCAAGATACCAACCAGGTTTTAAGAACATTGGACCAGGGAGTCCAATTCTACGGGCCCCCAAACAGGTTGCCCCATCCCCTCCATTGTTCTGTATGGTGGGAAAAAAGTAACTTTTTTCCCACCATAGAGAACAATGGAACCCTCCAGCCCCCAGAATATACCCTATGTTTTCGCCATTGACTTCAATGGCCCATAGGATATAATGGGGCCGAACTGTGGCAAGCCGATTCTTCTGCTTGCCCCCCTCTCGCCTCTGCACCTCATCTTCTGCCAGGCATGGAGGAGCCCAGCTCGCCCAGGCTTCTTGCCTCCTGCTGCCTTGGCAATGCCTCTGGCCCAGCCCCAGCCCCCCCGCCCGCGAAATTGGAAAGTCTACGCCCTTGGGAGGCAACATCAGGAGAAGGCCTCGGCCTCTATGCCCTGTTGTTGGCCATTCAGAGGAACTGGTTGGCCACTGTGTGAGACAGGATCCTGGACTAGATGGACTACTAGTCTGATCCAGCAGGACTCTTCTTATGTTCTTATGTTCTTAAACTGAATCAGGTCCCAACACAACTGTAAGTACATTTAAAAATTCAAGTTTGACTGCTAAGTTACTTATTTACCATTTCATTACACATTCATACACATAGAAATGTGGAAGCACTTCAGCCCTAGTTTAACCTCTTACATTGCCATCCATAACAGACTTATCCTCGAGAGCCAGTTTGGTGTAGTGGTTAAGTGCATGGACTCCAATCTGGAAGAACCGGGTTTGATTCCCCACTTGCAGCTGCTGGATGACCTTGGGCAAGCCATAGTTAAAAGAGCTGTCCTTGAAAGAGCAGTCCTTGAAAGAGCTCTCTCAGCCCCATCTACCTCACAGGGTGTCTGTTGTGGGGAGGGGAAGGGAAAGGAGTTTGTAAGCCACTCTGAGACTCCGAGTGAAGGGCAGGGTATAAATCCAATCTCCTCCTCCTCCTCCTCTTCTTCTTCTCATCTAAGCCCATTGACTTCAATGGACTTAGAGGGGTTGTAACTCTGCTTTGTACAGCACTTATCTGCCTCTTGCAAACACTGTTCAGTTCCTGCAAGATATGACAGCTGAAGTGGAATCTATTAACTGTGACTTGACATGAAGAAGAGTTTGTTTTTCTACCCCACTTTTCTCTACGTAAAAGAAATCTCAAAGCAGCTTACAACCGCCTTCCCTTCCTCTCCACACAACAGTCACTTTGTGAGGTAGGTGGGGCTGAGAGAATTCTGACATAACTGTGACTGGCCCAAGGTCACCCAGCAGGCTTCATGTGGAAGAGTGGGGAATCAAACCTGGTTCTTCAGATTAGAACCCGCCACTCTCAACCACTACACCATGCTGTCATGCGATTATAAAGTCATTCACAGACATGCTTTCCCCAAGAAATGGTCTACAAACACCAAAATGAAGTAGGGCAGTTATTTATACATGATTACCTTGGAGGCTGTGGCTTTAATGTAAGAACTCTGTTGCATATAATCAACTGCAATCACAAATTATGTGTTTTGTGGTACCCTTATGTGCACAGACTAATCTTGGAAACACTATTTAAGGAATGCTTTTAAGGCCCAGTGATATGGTCCCAAAATCACAGCTGATCTTTTAAAGCTGAGGCAGCTGCACATATCACCACAAGAACCCTTAAAGCATGAAAAAGTTGCACTCATTTTCATTCTTAAGCTTCATCTGCTGCTCAGCGCCAGTTGTTGCTTTTAAACACATCTAGAAGATAATTGAGTTTACAGTGGAGAAAAATAATAAGCAGCCTCCTGAAGAATATCAGCATATTGACAAATGAAAACAGAGCTTGAATTTAATAAATAAATAACAGTGAACTCTTCTGGCAATTGGAACACTGCGTTAATTTCTTATGCAAGTAAAGTGATACTCAAGAACTTACAACAAAGACTGTCATCATATATGGAACAGGAATTGCCCAATGTTCTAGCTGGATTCAGAAAAGCAAGAGGCACTAGAGACTTTATTGCATATTTACATTGGTTACTGGGGCATAAAAGAGAATTTCAAAAGAAAATCGGCCTGTGTTTCATAGATTACAGCATAGCTTTTGACTGTGTGGCTCATGAAAAGCTATGACTGGTTTTAAAAGAAGTGGGCGTGCTATGGAATGACGTCAAAATTTGCTTTGTTGATTACATCACAGTTTTTTGCAAGGACTTGGGTTTGCACTTGAAGCATTTAGCAAGAGTGCCACCCAGGGGGCAGGTCTCAACATCAAGCTGGGGAAATGGCTGTTTGGAATACCAGAGGTGGTTTCCTTGAAATACAGAGTGGGTAGAGGGAACATCCCAACAATGAGGGACAAGGTAGAGGCAATTCAAAACAGAGAACCCTTAAGATCAAGAGGCAGGTTGGTGCTTTTCTGGTAGCAAAGTGTGAAGAACCCAAACACCAAACTTCAGAGGTGGCCTTGGAAGACCGAGGAGATCAACATATTGAACATATTGCTGGACGCAACAACTTAGTTGCAGATTTCCTTTCCAGAAATGACATAAACTCCTAGAGTGGACTGATTCTGATGTGGAATTATATGCTGGATGATTTGCATGTATATTCTCTAATAGGAAATATGTTATCTTGTACATGTCTTATAACTGATTTGTTTGTATTCACTGCAGAGTAACCTTCTGTAAAAGGTTGCTCTTCCTTGTGGAATCTTGGGAGGGGGAGGTGTGAAGAAATGCAATTTTGTTTCCTTTTTTTCCCTTCACTCTGAGTTCCCCCACCCCCTCTGGGCAGAGAACAGGCAGGAAGGGGGAAAGTCAGTTAAATGTTTTCCACACTTACAGCCCACCAACATACAAATGCTCATAGGTCTAGATCAGGAGTTTCAAACATGCGGCCCAGGGGCTCAATCAGACCCCCGGAGGGCTTCTATCAGGCCCGCACTGGAACTGACCATCTCCTGCTTCCAGTTCTGTTGCTGCTGCTGCATCATAGCTTGCTTTGTCAGACTCTCTCAATCGGTCAGCCATTTCATCTTTTCCCCTGGGTCCTAGACTCAGAACTCTGAGCATGAGATTTCTGTGGTGAATGTCAATAAATCAAAAGTAGGTTTGCAGTTTACAGGTACACACTTGAACAGCATACGCAGGATTGCAACAGCACAGACATTTTGATGCAATAATTCAGAGCAAGAGGTGTCAGTTACGATATACTGCTAAATAAACAAAATATTACAAGTGTGCTGTTTTAAGCATGTTTTTATTTTGAGTTAAAAATCTTTCTGTTTGTGTTCTTTATGATGTTTATATCTCTGCTACCTAGTATTACATTTTATGACACACATGGCCTGGCCCAACAAGGTCTCATTTATGTCAGATTCAGCCCTGATAACAAATGAGTTCAACACTCCTGGTCTAGACAATGCTCAGGTCCCCCCCTTCTGATCTGGGAACAGAGATTTGGAGGAACTAAAGAGACTTCAGGAAGGAAATTTCTGGAGACGTCAGGAAAAGCTCCCTTGACCTGGTCTGACCGGGTCAGTGGGAGGGGAAAGAGAGAAGATAAAACTCCTGGGATCAAGGAGGGAGGTCTCTTTTGTACTATCTCCATTAGAGCAGACAGAACTCCTAGCTGAAGTGTGGAGGAGGCGGTCATTGACCATGTGCTGGCCTGGAGAGGTACAGAAAGCTTCAAGGTAATGGTAATCTATGGAGATCTGTAACTTCCTAAAGCTAAGGAGCTTGTCCTATATTTTAACATCTAATAGGGCATGTATAGAGAGAGGGACAGAGGATTTGTGTTTTACCCATTTCCTTTGAATCCCTTGCTTAGTCTGGTGCTGTACTAAAAGTATGCTTGTGAACATTTTCTTTTTAATAAATACTTTATAACTTTTGATGCTGGTAGTGGTTCTCTGTACCACATAGACCTCCACCATCTTGGACATGCAACCTAACATCTTCTGCATTACCTCAGTCTTTTTTTTAAGGGCTTTTCCTTAGAGACCTGGTGTTCTAAATGCCTTTAAAAATTACAATTTAGCAGTGGAAATTGAAATGACAAAATTAGAGCTCGATACCATAAAGTAAAAGCCTGCATGCCCAGCAAAACAAACATGGTTGAACTGTTAGTATTGCCATAACATTTTAATATACAAAAAAACTAAATGAGCCATTCTTTATTATACTTTTAATTGTGCAAACAGGAGGTTTGCCCCCAGTTTGCAGAAAGATTCTCCTCTGTGGATATTTTGCTCCATATCTTGGAGACACCTATTACTAAGAGAGAGAGAGAGATAATTATACTTTATTCTGATAGTTTATTCTGAAATATTTTATTCTGATTGTGCAATACATTTTATTATATTGTTAGACTTTCCACTCGTAGAGCATCATTGCCATAGCATCCCTCTTTTCACTAAAGGGCTGAAACTTTCAATTATCTGTCTTCAGAATCCGGCCCACACTATGCAGAAAATGTAAATGCATTTTCTCATCAGTCAAATGAGTTGTGACATTTGCTTTAGATTACAAAATGGATTGCATGTCATGTAAAATGCTAATGCAACATAATCCACAATCTTCAGGCAAAATTAAATGTTACAGTGGTAAACACTTGTTGCCCAAGGTAAAATAACCCTGACACTGCAAGTAGCAAGGAGAAGATAAGTCTTGCCCTGTCTCTGACAGGAAGGACCAAAGAGTTGCACAGCTATACTCCCTGGAAGAGTGGCGAAGAGGAGACTGACATGGTCCAACTGGACATAAATGCTTGTTAACAGCTCACCTCTTTGTTCCGATATGGCCAAAATGATCTCAGTCCTCTACCTTTTCCCTCCACGTTTGTGTGTCTTTACCCTTCAGCTTGTAAGCCTGAAGACAAAGCTTATCATTTATTCTAATTTATGTACACTTTCATCTGCTAGCATTATATAATGAGTTTTTAATTGCTACAAGCCATTTGTGGAGACCATTTGTGTCTGGAAATCAGAATAAAATATAATTATATATATGTCTTGTAGTAATGGGTGGCTCGACTATAAGGAGCAAATTATCCACAGGGAAGAATTTTTCTACAAACTGTGGGCAAAACCCATGTTTGCACAAGAATATAGAAAGTTGGGGGTTAACCCGTGCCCCCTCCACAAATAGCTAGCAACATCTGCTCTTACAGTGAATTGCCAAAAAAAAAAAAAACCCACCTTGTACCTTAGACATTTTAGCACCCAAAGATGATGGGAAGGAATCTTCTAAATGGGCAGTTTGTGGAAAGAAGAAGATAGTAACAGAGGAAAGGAACTGGGATTGGCAGGGGGATTCAATTCCCCCTCCCCATGAGTCCTTGCAAGTCCCCCTTTCTTGCAAATAAACAGTATGCCTGTAAATACTAAGTGGTGTGTTATCACAATCCCTAATTATCAGGTAGCCATGAAACTTTGGCAATCAGATAATAAGCTTTTTGGATCAGGATGCATTCATTTTTGATACTCCAAAAGTTCCATGTTGCAGAAATAAATACAATACTGACCACATTGCATGCACCACTTACAAGAGATGTTCTGAATGTTGTTTTTTTTTTAAATTGCATTTTCCTAGAAAGAACACTGCTGTTCTAGAAAAACTGACTTTATGAGAAACATCTGAAATACTGGGGAGAAAACCCAGTATTTCCAACTCCCAATTCAGGAACATCAATACCTGAGATAGCAGATATTGCTGGGTGTTCCACTTGATGGGGATGGGTGGACAGATTGAAAAATAGAAAGCCATTTTTCAATTGATCTAGTTTCAACACTGGTCATTTTTAAAGTTTTGCATTCTATTAATCAAATTAATTAAATTTACAAACAGACAAAGCATTCCTTTTTCTTAGGAGAGAAAGACACCTTGTACATGAGCAAAGCCAGACGTTAAGCTGAGGCATGATATAATCAAGCTTTGAGGAACTTCCACCAGAACAGCCATCTTGATCAATGACTGGCATAGGAGAACCAGCTCTATATTAGTTCATGAATTTTTAACAATCTGGGCAATGTTAATCAATATTTTTTATTATTTATTTAAAACATTTCTAAGCCACCTTTTCATCCAATTCAGGGTTCCCAAGACAGCAAACATTAAAATATTCAGCCATTAAAAAGCATTTAAGATACAAAAATACAAACACATAAAAATACAAACACATAAAAACACACAGGAGGAAAGCTAATAAGAGAAAGTAAGGGAGCACCAAAAACAAACAAACAAAAAAGGGCTTCACCCACTGGCAGAAGACTATGATAGAGGGAGACAAACAAATGTCCCTGGAGAGGGAGTTCCAAAGTTTCAGTGCCCTGAATGAGAAGGCCCTTTCTCAGGTTGCCACCCACCTAGCCCTGAAGCAGAACATCTGAAGATGACCAGAGTAGTCAGGTAGGTTCATATGAGAGTAGGCGGTCCTTCAGGTATGCTGGCTCCAAAGTTGTATATGGTTTTAATGGCCAATACCAGCACCTTGAATTGGGCCCAGAACAGTTAGGCTTTTGCAAAGGGAAAACCACCTTAGATCATTGTACCATTCTATCTCATTTGATCAATAAGTATGCTACTCAAAATAACCTGGAACTATTTGTGGCTTTTCTAGATCTGAAGGGAGCATTTGACTTAATTGATAGGGAACGTCTTTGGGCTAAATTAAATCAACTAAATATGGACAAAAGACTTCTTATGCTTATCAAGAAGCTATACACCTCCAACACTTGTCAAATTAAATGCTCATTAGCAGGCAAATAAACCCCGAAAATCCCTACTAACATGGGAGTCAAAAAGGGTTGCATTCTTGCTCCCTTTTTATTTAATCTTTTTCTCAGTGATCTTGCTCCTCACTTGTCAGGAGCTGATTATCATAGCCCCAAACTTGGCTCTATACATGTACCCCTACTTTTATATGCTGATGATACAGTACTACTGTCCCATTCCAGAGTTGGCTTAAAATGCTTACTGACCTGTTGTCTTGAGTTCTTTATAACTAATAAGTAACAGCTGAATCACTGGAAATCAAAAATCTTAGTCTTTTCTGAGACTTGCAAACTATTGAAATGGATAATTGGCAGAAAAGAAATAGAACAAGTTAAGCACCTCAGATACCTTGGCCTCTATTTTCAATACAATGTGTCTTGGTTTATCCAACACAAATATGCAATGAACACTGCTAATATCAGTGCTTCAGCCATAACACAATTTTTCTACAGTAGAGGTAATCATACCAGCTGCTTTAAGGCCAGTGACTTCACATCTACTGTATGGCATCCCAATACGTATCAGAGCTCTTGACAGTGCCACTGATTGTGTCCAGTCCAAATTCCTGCACAAAGTCCTGGGTTTGCCAAAGTCTGTTCCATATGCAGTTCTTTGCTTATAAACAGGTCTGAATCTAGTTGAAACCAGAGCATGGTTTATGATGCTTAAATATTGGCTATGTCTACATTATAATTCTGATCCAGGGAGCCTCATATACCAAATGCTTTCAGAGTCTAACATGTCAAACTGGCTAACATACATTGAGGAAAGAATTAAGGTCATGGGTATATTTTTGGATTTGCTGACTATGCTCCCATTAGCGGGCACATTTCAGCTGATTAAACAGAGAATGTTGCATATTGAACATCAGAAGTTACATAGTCTGGCCAACAAAACCTGCTCTCCTCTGAGCTTTAAGATACCTCTCACTGTAGGTAGAATGGCTCAATATTTATCCTCCCTACAAGTGCCACAACTACACAGCGCTTTCTCTTTAGCCAGATGCAATGCCATGCAATCTGCCATTCTGTATGGCAGATTCAATAAGATAGCATATGCAGCTAGACATTACCCCTGTAAATCTAGTTGTGCTGAGATGATCTTTTATGTTTTGTTGTGCTGTCACTTTTATGTAAATAAACATTCTAAATATTTAAACTCTATATTGGCCAACATGACAGGTGTTTCAGATTCCCACAAAGTTTACATACTTTTGGATTATTCCTCTGTATTGAAGTAACTGAGAAGGTGGCTAAGTTCCTTCAATCCGCAGTGCTGCTGTGCCAAGAAAAAGTACAGTTGTAACCTATGATTTTATTTAATGTATTTCTAATACAGTGTCTCTCTACTTGCATATTTTTATAATGACTTTGATTTACTGATATATGCCAATAAAGGCTGACTTAACTTGAATTGTGTCCAGAAGAAACTGGAAGCCAGCGTAGATGGAACAAGGCAGGAGTGATATGGCCCCTATGACCCACTCCATTCAGTCACAGCATTCTGTACCAACTGTAGCTTCTGAACAGTCTTCAAGAGTAGCTCCATGTACAAGCACTGTGACGCACTGCACTTTTAAAAGCTTGGAAATACTGTGTTAAAAAATAAAGGACTGTGATGGGTTAATTCTTCACAGAGCCAGTAAGTGAAAGGCTGCTCCAAACAATCTGATTGGTCAGCATCATTCGAGCACAGAAAGATGACTGAACTGGATGCTGAGGAGAATTCAGTCTGATTTCAGCACTAGCTGAGAAGAGTCAAGTACTGACAGTTTCGGAATTCAGCCTTAGCTGAAAGCAGTTGAACACAGACAGGAGAACTGGGGATATTTGGCAAGGATGAGTGAGTAGTTAGATGGAGACCCTCATTTGGGCCAAAGAAAGTGGATAGATCTTCTAGTGAAAGGAGAATTTTCCTACCCAGTCAAATAGGGAGTTAGCTCTGAAGAGTGCAGAGATCCCTGGTCTGGTGTGGTTAGAAACTTCCTTTAGAGACCTTAAGAATCGTTAAAAACTCAATACAAGTACTGGTGTTTCAAGAGAAGGGGTTTAGGTACTGGAAAGAGTATACCAGCCTCCTGGAAACCAAAAGAATCAGAGAATACTCAAAGAAAGTGTACTAGAGTGTGGGAAAACACTGGAACAAAAGCCTCTCAACATAAAGATTTAAGTAACTGTGAATAGCTTAAGAAACTCTCATTAGCCTGAAACATAAGAACTAAAATCTGTGAATGTACTGATTTTACCTCAGAGTTATCTATATTGACTTACTTCAGAAATTTTCAACCCCTGATTTCACCTAACCTTTCCCCTCTATGTTAAATAAAATATTTTGTTATTTTTGAATTTCAAAATGCCTTGAGTGCCATTTAAGTTGTTTAAGGCAAAGGGGGCTTCTGATCCTTCCCTCAGGTTCCTGGGCTGAGCTAACAGCCAAAATATCGTACTGTGACAGGGTGGGTGGGACAGCCAGAGATCTTCAGCAAAGAAGAAAACACATTACTAGGGTGGCTCAGTCAGTTAAGGGAAAGAAAAACAGAGGGAAAATCATGCCTCTGAGGGAGGGAAGTGGATGGGACCATCTTAGCTTACTTAAAAAAATATTTATTATGCATTCTCTTTTCTTTTCTTTTTCTAAAAGAGAAAGCTCCACAAGTTTTCATGAGGTTCTCGGTGGTCTTTCATTCATACTTTGATCAGAACCAAACTGGCTTAGTGCTGTCACACTGATGTTTCCAAATCCTTCACAGATCTAGTCAGGGAAGGTTCTGGAAATGATTATAAATGAGAGTTATACTCAGTTGTTGCTTGTCTCATTTCTCCTCTACCTTTCCAACATGTTTTTGATTGATCCTCTCTTGGCAGGGCAAGGATGACTGGGTGGGGGGGGGGAAGCAAACATGCATTGCTTTTTAAAGGAGAGAACAGGGAGTCGGAATAAAAGAATCACACCCGATTGGCATTGTTCCTGTAATGTCTTGGAATGATTACATGAATCACCTCATAGGACTCCCATGTTAAGCTTCGAGCCAGACCAGGGCTCCTCTGAGCGAACTTCCTATTGGTCGCTTCGTAACAGCGACCAATCAGAACGATACCATTCCCTAGGAGGGAAAGACTCCCATTGGTCCTTAACCAAGCAATCTCATTGGTTGTTAAATGTAAATAGGCGTGGCTACATTAGCCCGGTTATGTTTAAAAGGAGCATAAGCTCCCACTGTTTTCTGTTCTGGTTTCTTACTGAGTTAGTGCTTGCTCGTTACTTCCAATAAAGCTGAATCACTTGCTGAATCACTCTAAGAGTCCTTTGTTAGCGCGATCTAACAATTGGCGACGAAGGTGGGATGTTAGAGCAGGTAGGCAGCCCTGCGGACATCCACACTTCGGACTCGGAAGAAAGCGGGCAGAGCACAGCAGCCGATCCGGCGGAGGCGCCACCAGCTCCGGTGCCCAAGTCTCCCCCGATGGCTGGAAGCCAGAAGTTCGAGTGCTTCGAACCCTCCTCAGAAGACTGGGACTCCTACCTGTCCAGGTTCGAGTTCCATCTGGAGACCCACGACATCACCGATGAGGCGAAGAAACGAGCATGCCTCCTGAGTTCCTGCGGGAAGGGGACCTTCGACATAGCCAGGTCGTTGGTGGCCCCAACTGATATAAAGACTGTCACCTACGCTGACATCACGGAGAAGCTTAAGGCTCACTATTCTCCACAACCGTCGGAGATCGCCTGCCGGCACGCTTTTTACAAGCGGAACCAGGCCGGAGGCGAGACCATCGCAGATTTCGTGGCGGCCCTTCGCAAAGCCGCACGGCCATGTAATTTCCACTATGGGGGACATAATGGAACCTGGCAGGATCCCATAGGTCAAAGACCAAAGGCCCAAGCAGTAATCCCCCCAGTACTACACTGAGATCTATCTTCAAAGTAGGACTGAAACCACCACAAAATGGTGTCTCCCAGTCCCAACTCCAAAAGGCAGCCTAGAAGGATACAATGATCAATGGTACCAAAAGCCGCCAAGAGGTCCAGGAGAATAAGTGGGATTGAACTCACTCTTCATCTCCCAGTTCAGGTCATCCAACACGGCAGCCAAGGCCATTTCAGTCCTATGACCAGGCCTGAAATCAGACTGGAATGGATTCAAACAATCTGTTTCATTTAGGGATCCCTGAAGTTTCCCAACTACCACTCATTCAATCACCTTGCTCAAGAATTTGAGACTGGGTGGTTAGTTGTTCAACTCTGTTGGATTCAGAATAGGCTTCTTGAGGAGTAGATGCACCACTGCCCACTTCAAGGCCGGGGCAAACCCCTCCCTCGGGGAGGCATATACTGCTCCTGGATCCAGTCAGCCACCACCACCCCCGATTTAAGAAGTGGGGGGCCAAGGGTCATACAAGCAGGTGGTAGGCCTCAAACTTCCAAGAATCCTGTCCCCATCCTCAGATGGAACAAGCTGAAAGGTATCTGGATAAGTCAACACCCTGGGATCATCTGATCCTGTCACTGGTAATGTAGAATCCAAGTTGGAATGGATGCAAGGCATTTCATTCCCAAAGTGTTCAGCAAAACAACTCCAGCAGGTAGGAGGAGCAGTCCACCTCCTCATAGAGGCCAGAACCCAAGAGGCTCCTGACCACAGGTCTACACTATGCAGATGTAATAGTCACAGAGAAATGGTGTTCCTTCATCACCATGACTACCATGAATTAAGAGTTTAAAATGACCTCTAGCCCATAACTTGTTGGATTCAGCACGAGTCTTTCTCCACCACTGATTTAGCTGACTCTTTTGTCTTTTAATGATCCACAGCACCTCATAAACCAAGGGGCTGCCCAGGCTCTTAGA
>NW_015167079.1:0-4521 GCF_001447785.1 Gekko japonicus
TAATATGATCCCAGGTCTGAGTTCTTTGTCCTGGCATTGTAAACAGTCTAAAGGCCGCTATGCGCACAAATGGTGGGAATGTGCAGAAGTAAAGACCTTTTGGAGGGAAATTACTGAAATCATTAGGAAAGTATGCAATGTAACATTACCTATAGACTTTAACCTAATGCTGTTAAGCACAATAGGAAGCCCATTATTGGAAAAGAAAACTCAAAATCTAGTCAAGGCTATGATACTGGCGGGAAAGGCAGTAATCGCTCCTGGTTGGAAAGACAAAAGTAAATGGACAATAGAAATCTGGCACAACTATTTATTTGATTTTATACAGTCAGATATCGTGGAATCAATCAACAAGGGAATAACATGGGAAGAAAAATCCATGGAAATCAAGACCAGATGGAAGATCTACCTAGACTGGATGTTTATCTTTCAATTTGATCATCAATGGGCTATGATCTGCATATGTATTTGGGAGTATTTCCGCTTCCATTATTTCTGGGACCAAAGTCATCGATATCCAGGCCATATCTATTCTGGACCAGGAGTTATATCTTGCTGAGTAATATGTATAGTCTCTTTTTTCCATATTCCTTACTCTCCATATGTCTATTAGTCTATGTTCTTCTACAATTTGCAAAAACCCTTTTGGTAACTTATTTCCTGTTTTCCTTTTTGATTTCCTATCTTTTTCTTCCTCCAACACCGCATTGAAATCACCTATTATACATATTTCCATATTACAGTACATCGTTAATAAGGTTTTTAAGTTTTCAAAAAATTGTTCTTGTTTTTGGTTTGGTGCATATATGTTAACAATCATAATTTTCCTCTGTTGTTTCATTATTTGGATTGCAACTATTCTTCCATCATCTGAACTATATAGTAGTTCTGGTTTAAGATGATCTTTGGCGTATATGACCACCCCTCTTTTTTTTACAGTGTCTGATGCTATAAAGGGGTTTCCTAATTTTTTATTTTCTAGATATTTTTGATCTTTTGTCCTTATATGCGTTTCTTGTAAACATATTATCTCACAACATTCTTTTTTCAATTGATGATATATTTTCCTTCTTTTGGTTTGGTTATTCAAGCCATTTACGTTTATTGAAATAATTTTTAAAGTTTTTACTTTATTCATGCTCTTTTAGTGTTTCTTTCCCTTTCCTGTTTCCTGTCTTCTATATCTGTTTTGATATCTTGTTACTGTATGTGATGGTGTATACTGGGATTTCTTATTTCGTTTTTTCTTTTCAGGTTTGTCAGCTGTTGCGCCTGTGTCTTCTGGTGTTTCTTCATCTTCCTCTCTTTCACTATCCTCTTCACTTTGCCATCCCAAATCTTCTCCGTACCTCTCTAGGAAATCTTCCACTTTAAATATGGAATCCAACTTATGTCTTCTCCCGTCATATGTAAAGAGAACCCCTTCTGGATTCCACCACCTATATTGTATCTCATTGTCTCTTAATATTTTTGTTAACATCATGTATTTTTGTCTTTTCTCACGTATTTTCCATGGGACTTCTTTTAGGAATTTTATTTCGGAATTTTGAATCTTAACTTCTTTCCCGTTAGCTTCGTGTAATATTTTGTCCCTCATATTTTTCCTCACAAATTTCATATACACCTCTCTGGGGACCTTGTGTTTCCTAGCATAGGAACTATTTTTTCTATAGATCTGATCTATTTCTTTCTCCAGTTCTTCTTCTGTACCGATTTCTAATTGTGTAGAAATGTTCTTAATCATTTCTTCTTTTAGTTTCTCATTAATGCTTTCAGGTACATTTTGACAACGTACAATCAGAGATGCTTTTTCCATCTCTATATTTAATAGGGCTTCTTCAATTTGGTCTGTTTTCGTTTCAATCTGATCTGTTTTCGTTTTAACTTCCTGTACTTCTGTTTCAACATCTTTCAATTTCTCTGACATGTTATTGTGATCTGTCGCTATTTTTAGTATTTCTTGCTTGTTCTCTTTTATTTGCTTTTTAATCTCTTCTGTCTCTGTTGTAATTTGTTGTGTTAGATTTTGTATTTGTGTTTGTATGGGCTCTACTTCTTTTCTAATTAATGTCGGTAAAGTGGTGTCTGCAAATTTTTTCATCTCATTGGAGAAGCATTCTTGCATCATGGCTAATAATTCTTTTGTGTTTGGTTGTGTATTACTCATTGTGTTAGATTTCAGAAGGTTTTGTATAGATGCCTGACTGGGTGATTTTATTGAAGTTCTTCTAAGACCAGTGTTACTGCTGCTCCCTGTAGCCATTTGCCACTGTGCTTTTTTTTTTTTTTTATTGTGCCACTTATTAACAGGGACTCAGATCAGGTTTGCTATTTTTCAACTTTCCTTTCAAAAACTTCTTATATCTTTAACACAAGATCTTTTATTTTCTATATTTCTCTCTGCCTTAATCACCTCTTTCACTTTTAGTTCCCCCCCCTTAATCTTATAAACCTCGTTCTCTCTATCCTTTTTTCTTCTTCTCAGTACTAGTCTCAGTAATAGTCTCAGTACGTTCTGTCATGCTCAGTCCTTTTCGGATGTCCTCGGTTGTCTCCGGCTCTTTCCGTCTGTCTCCGTCTGCTTCCGTCTGTTATCGCTCTCCTTCGGGTCGATTCGTCAGTTTCGTTCCTTTCTCCAGCCTCGCTGTCGATCTCCGTCTGTTCCCGTCACTCCTTGCCCCGCCTCCTCCTTCGGAATCCAATCGGCTGTTGACTCTCTCTCTGTCACCGCTCGGCCCCTCGCCCCCTCTCGTCACCCCCCGTCCGCGCTCCGCCTCTCCGTTCACCCGCTCGCCCGTCTCTCTCTCTCCCAAATCGCCGGCAGCTGTCGCTTACTCCCGAGCAAACCTAGAAGATTAATTGGACAAGCGTACTACCTGCAGGTTTAGCATTTATCTACTTTTCCTCTTCTAATATATTTTTTTTCAAATACAGTTACTTTATATGCTTTACTTTTTACTTATGTTCTCAATGCTCTATTCCTCGCTCCACTTCTTAGTTCTTAGGAAAGAACAATACAAAGAAATGGCTGCTTTTCAGTCTCTCTTCACTTCCCTCTCGCCTCTCGCCCCCCCCAGAGCCCCGTTTCTCCAGTCTCCTTTGTACACCCTTCTTAAATTATTATTTTGGGCAACGTCACTAGTACTTAGCTTTTGGTTTTCTCCTTCTGTTATTTTCCAATCTGCCGCCGTTGACTCCTTATGGTTCTTTGGGCGCGCCTTTCGCCTGGCGTCTTGCCGGGCGTCCTCAACAGTCTCTGCCTCGAAGCACCTTTCTAGGTCATGTAGAGTTGCCTTCTCCCACGAAATTCAAAAGTTAAGCTTCTTGCTTTGTGCTCTTCCTCCGAAAGAGCACTTTTTAAGTTGTTTTCTCCCACTACTGACTGTCAAGGAAGGATTTTGCAAGGAGCTACTTCTCCTCACGTCAATCTCGTCGGTATCGATGCTCCGGTATCGACGGCTGCACGTGAGGTAGAAGGTTGGTCCGCCATAGCAGAGGACGGGTGAAGAGAGGATTCCAACAGAGCGACCTTTAACCGTGCGGCCCGGTTCTTTTTCGTCTGATTAGAAAATTTAGCACAATGCTTACAAGTATCTGCTCTATGCGACTCGCCTAAGCAGAACAAACAAAGTTCATGGCCGTCTGGAGGAGCCAATTTACTTCCACACTTCTTACAGCGGTTAAAAAAGCCCCACTTCTGACTCTTCTTTTTCTTTTCCATGCGGCGCGAACAGACAAATGCCGGGGAAAAGCGATGAGGGAAAAGGGGGGGGTGGCCCGAAGGCCTGAGGAGATTTCCCTCAGGAAATAAAAGTCCTTGTTTTTCTTCTTCCTTTCTCTCTCTCTTTTTTTTTTTAAAACAAAAACCTAAAAGAAAAAAATCTCACGAAGGATGATCCGAAGAAACGAAAGAATGAGGTAAAGGCCCGAAGGCAGTAACAGCTATCCGGTCAGGAGGAAAGGCTAAAAGGTCCTTTCAACGCGGCGGTAGAAAGAGAACTGGCGGGATGTCCGCACCCATCCCTCTGGGCATGCGCGCTGGGGTTCCTGCGCATGCCCAGTGGGATCCGCGTGAAAATCCGTTGAAACATAGCTTGCTACAGCACCGGTCGGGTCAGCGCAGGCGCACTAAACCCATTGGTGTGAAGCACAGAGACCACGAAGAAGATCTTAAGGTTAATAGACTTAAGGAGGTTGTTGAACTCGCCTCTTTGCAGCCTCCAAAGAAACAAGATAAGCAGTCGTCCTTGCAGTCTAACCCAGGGAATTCAACTCCGGAAAATTCTGTAAATAACACAGATATAGCCTATCCCATATCAGAGGACTCCAAAACCCTCTTTCCCCAGGGTAAGAGCTGCTGTGTTTTACAAAGTAACCAGCTGGCCTTTAACATTGGACATTCAAGAGTAAATTTTGGCAGTTGGGGAAGCAGGAGTGGAATGCTCACTCAATCAATTATTGCCAGGAGACTCTGCAAGGGTGAAGTTGAAACAGTGTTTTTGGCTCCCTAGTAAACAGTTT
>NW_015167079.1:5287-13482 GCF_001447785.1 Gekko japonicus
CCCGGTTATTTCTTCCAACTGCAATCTTCAAAATTGCGCAAAAATTTTTTACACTGGCCAGGCTTAATGTTTTACCCTTGGCAATTCTATTTGGTAGATTCCAGGGTATTCCCTTTGCCAATACTTTGTCCTTGTACATGTGAAACCATCGAAACAGTGTATCATGTGATGTTTGAATGTTGTTATTATTCTGGCATTAGGCAACGTATTTTATCACCAATTTTGGATAGAGATTTTTCTAGGTCGAACAAACTACTATTTCTGTTAAATAGCACTGAGGAAAACATAATTGAACTTGTGGCAAAGTTTTTACTGGCTGCTGCTTCTATACATAGTAAAATTTTGTAAGCACTCAATGCAGAGTAATTTTTAACAGAAATTGTATTTTATCCAGAATTTGAATTTTTATCACTCAGATATTATGTTTTTACTCCTGTGAAATGCCATTAAGGGAATTTTTTGTGGGTCTAAAAAAAAACAATTACTACCAACCAATATATTCATCATCGGCTATTATCCCCAATTTAATCTTTTTATCTATTTAATGTGTTATTTTGATTATTTGTATCTTGTTGATGTAAATTTGTTTTCTCTTTAAATCATTTGTAATTGTATAATAAAATATAATTAAAAAAAAAGGTTACTGAAAAGTGGGGGTGTACTGTTGCCCACCTGATCAAACCCTTGAGGCTGATCTTGAGATGGAGGAAATAAGGGAGGTGACTAAAGCAGAAAATGTTATTATACTGGGAGACTTCAACTACCCTCACATTGACTGGGTAAACATTCGCTCGATTCATGCTGTAGAAATGAGATTCTTAGACATCATAAATTGCTGTGTACTGGAACAGTTGGTCACAGAGCAGGTCTCAAGACCTTGTGAGAGATGTAGAGGTTGTTACATCAATTGGGAACAGTGACCACAGTGCTATTAAGCTGAGCATTCAGGTCAATGGAAAATTACTCTTAAAGTCCAAAACTGTCACATTTGATTTCAAAAGAGGGAACTTTACAAAAATGAGAGGAATAGTAAAAAGGAGGCTGAAGGAGAAACCCAAGAGAGTCATGTCCCTGGAAGATGTTTGGAGGCTATTTAAAACCACACTAATTGAAGGCCAAACAGAATGCATTCCACAGAATAGGAAGGGCACTGCCAGGTCTAAAAGAAAGCCTGTCTGGTTCACAACACAAGTCAAGGGGGCTATAAAAAGAGGCTTCTTGTCTGCCCCAATGAACAACATTTTTCACATGTATTGCACTGTTGCAGTTTTTCTGTTATAATCTGCCCCAATGAACTGAACAGGAAGGACCACCGTCTCTGGCAAAAGAAATGTAAGTAAATAATTAGGCATGCAAAAGAGATTTTGACAAGCAGGTTGCAAAAAACATCAAGACATACAATAATCATTTTTAGAAATATATTCAGAGCAGGAAACCAGCCAGAGAAGCAGTCGGGCCATTGAATGACAAAGGAATAAAGGGATTGCTAAAGGAAGATGGAGAGATGGCAGAGAAGCTCAATTACTTTTGTTTTTCTGTGTTCACTGTGGAAAGTGTGCAGCATGTACCCATACCACATCCCCTAATGGAGTCTGAAGAACTGAGGCAAATTGAGGTGACCAGAGATGAAGTTCTAGACCATCTGGGGAAATTGAGTCTCCAGGTCTTGATGGCATACACCTGAGAGTTCTAAGGGAACTCAGATGTGAGATAATTGATCAGCTAACCCATATATGTAACCTATCACTAAATTCAGCCACAATACCAGAAGACTAGAGAGCAGCAAATGTAACACCAGTTTTTAAAAAGGGATCCAGAGGGGAACCAGGAAATTACAGGCCGGCCAGCCTAACATCAGTCCCAGGCAAATTAGCAGAAACTGTAATCAAAGATAGAATTGTTAGGCACATAGAGAGAAAATCAGCATGGCTTCTGCAAAGGCTTCACCAACCTTTCGGAGTTCTTTGAAAGTGAACAGGCATGTATAGACAATGGTGACGAGGCATGTATAGACGATGGTGATGAGAGCCAGTTTGGTGTAGTGGTTAAGTGTGCGGACTCTAATCTGGGAGAACCGGGTTTGATTCCTTACTCCTCCACTTGCACCTGCTGATGTGACCTTGGGCCAGTCACAAGCTCTGGCACAGCTGTTCTTGAAAAAGAGCAGTCTCTGTTAGAATTCTCTTAGCCCCACCCACCTCACAGGGTGTCTGTTGTGGGGAGGGGAAGGGAAAGGAGTTTGTAAGCCGCTCTGAGACTCCTTCGGGTAGTGAAGGGCAGGGTATAAATCCAATCTCTTCTTCTTCTCTTCTTAGATATTATATACCTGGACTTTCAAAAGGCTTTTGAAAAGGTACCTCACCAAAGACTCCTGAGTAAACTTAGCAGTCATGAGATAAGAGGTCAAGTTCTTTATGGATTAAAAACTGGTGAAATGACAGGAAGCAAAGAGTAGGAATCAATGGACAGTTCTCACAATGGAGGATAGTAAGCAGTGGGTTCCCACAAGGATCAGTATTGGGGCTGGTACTATTTAATTTATTCATAAATGATCTAGAACTAGGGGTGAATAGTGTAGTGGCCAAGTTTGCAAATTAAACCAAATTATTCAGGATGGTGAAAACAAAGGCTGGCTGTGAAGAGCTCCAAGAGGACCTCCACAAACTGGGTGAGTGGGTGACAATGTGGCAAGTGAAGTTCAATGTTGGTAAGTGTAAGGTGATATACACTGGGACAAAAACTCCCAACTTCAAGTATAAGCTAATGCAGTCTGTGCTTGCTGAGACTGTGAAGGAAAACAATCTTGGGGTTGTAGTTTTACAGCTCAGTGAACGTGTCAACCCAGTGTGCTGCAGCAGTGAGAAAGGTAAACCCTATGTTAGGGCTTATTAGGAAAGGGACTGAGAATAAAACAGCTGATGTTATAATCAATGTTCCCTCTAAGCTGTGGAGTCTTGTGAGTAAAAATTCTACTTTGTGAGCTGCTGGCATTAAAGTTGTGAGCTAGCCATTTGGCTACTGCATAAATTAGTTTCCTCTGGAGCCATCCTTCCAGAGCTAAGACAAAAATGTGTGAGCCGGAGGCTAAATAACTGTGAGCTAGCTCACACTAACTCAGCTTAGAGGGAACACTGGTTATAATGCCCCTGTGTAGATCTATGGTGCAGCCTCATTTGGAATACTGTGTACAGTTCTGCTCATTGTAACTCATAAAAGGACATTGCAGAGATGGGGAAAAAGTACATAGGAGGACAACCAAGATGATTAGGGAGTTAGAGCACCTTCCCTATGAGAAAAGGCTGGAGTCTGGGACTTTTCAGTTTAGAAAAAAGATGACTACAGGGGGACATGATAAAGCAGAGGTGTCGAACTCATTTGTTACAAGGATCAGATCTGACATAAATGTCACTTTGTCAGGCCAGGCCATGTGTTCCATAAAATGTAACACAAGGTACTTTATAAAGATAATTTCAGATGCCGAATGGCAATAGCAGGTGTGATTGGATTAGGTGTTATATGCAGAGGGGTGGAGATATCAGCATTGGTTAATGAGACAGAAAACCTAGGTCTCAATTTGGTACAGGACGATTCAGTTCAGGAGGATGCAAAGAATAAATTAAAATAAGTCTGAAGAAGTGAGCAGTGACTCACGAAAGCACATACCCTACCACAATTTTGTTAGTCTTTAAAGGTGCTACTGGACGCTTACTCTTTCCACCACTATTAGAAACCACAACATTCAAAAACCAGCAGGGGAACATTTTAACCTTCCAGGGCATTCAGTTGCTGACCTAAGAGTAGAAGTTCTTTTACAAAGGAATTTCAAAGGGAAATTAGAGACACTGCTGAGTTGCAATGGATCATGAAGCTCAAGACAATGCAGACTCCTGGACTGAATTGAGACCTGGGTTTCTTCTCCATTACCAATGCCTGCTATTGTCTTTAGATGTCTGAAATCACTTCACTCTCCAAGATATGACAGATGGACTCACATTCCAGCTGTATCTGAAGAAGTGGGCAATGATTCATGAAAACTCATGCCTTGCCTCAAATTTTGTTAGTAATTAAGGTGCTGATGTATTCTTGCTCCCTTTCACTAATAAGGAATGCAAGCTGTGCTGTTAGGTTTCTCCCCCCCATCTGTTAGAAATGGAAAGGGGGATCTCTCCAAGTGCCTTGGGATGGACTCTCTCTCTCTCTCTCTTATACCTGGAATAAAATGTTGTTTGGTCTTTAACACAGGACTCTCCCCCCTTCTCTCTCTCATACCTGGAATAAAATGTTTGGTCTTAAACACAGGACTCCCGCCACCCCCATCCCTGGAACAAAACATTTTTGGTCAAACACAGGACTCTTTCACCACCACCCCAATCCCTGGAAAAAAAATGTTTTTTGCTCTTAAAACACAGGACTCTTCCCACCCCCCATCCCTGGAACAAAACGTTTTTGCTCTTAAACACAGGACTCTTCCCCCTCCCATCCCTGGAACAAAATGGGTTCTTTTGTCTTAAACACAGGTCTTTTCTCCCCATCCCTGTAAAAAAGTTTTTTGCTCTTAAACACAGGACTCTTCCCACCCCCCATCCCTGGAACAAAACGTTTTTGCTCTTAAACACAGGACTCTTCCCCCTCCCATCCCTGGAACAAAATGGGTTTTTTTTGTCTTAAACACAGGTCTTTTCTCCCCATCCCTGGAAAAAAAGGTTTTTTGTTCTTAAACACAGGACTCTTCTCCCCCATCCCTGGAACAAAACGTTTTTTGCTCTTAAACACAGGACTCTTCCCCCTCCCATCCCTGGAACAAAATGGGTTTTTTTTGTCTTAAACACAGGTCTTTTCTCCCCATCCCTGGAAAAAAAAGGTTTTTTGTTCTTAAACACAGGACTCTTCCCTGGAACAAAATGTTTTTTGGTCTTAAACAGAGGACTCCCCCCCTTTAAACAAAGGCCCCCCCCCCCCCCCATCCCTGGAATAAAACGTTTTTTGGTCTTAAACACAGGACGCTGTATTTTTCTGGCTGGCTTCCTCCCTCCTTCTCTCTATGGAGAAAAAGTGTGCTTATACCTGGAATAAAATGTTGCTCGTCTTCTTAAAAATCCCACAAGAAGCTATTCCCCCTCTCTTTCTGGCTCTTTTCCTCCCCCTTCCTCCCCAGAGGAGGGGGGGATGAGACCTTGGCCAATCAAGGGAAGGCTTTCTTTCTCTCCTCTAAAACAGGAACTAGTAGAGACTGGCCAGAAGGAGCTGTGATATAAGGAACAGGAAGCAAGAAGCTGCATAAAGCCAATTGCTTTCAGGCCGGATTGGGGCCTTGCAGGGGCCAGATCTGGCCCACGGGCCATATGTTTGACACCCCTATGATAGAGGTTTATAAAATTATGCATTGGGTGAAGATAGTTGACAAAGAGTAATTTTTCTCCCTCTCTCAAAATACTAGATCTCAAGGGCATCCAGTGAAGCTAATGGGTACTAGGTTCAGGATGGACAAAAGGAAATACTACTTTACACAGAGAGTGATTAACATGTGGAATTCAGGAATAAACAGCTTTCAAAGGGGATTAGATTCACGGAGGATAAGTCTATCAATGGCTACTAGCCATGGTGACTGAGGGGAACCTCCAGGTTCAGAGGCACTAATTCTCTGGATTTTACAGCCAGAAGGCAACATCAAGGCATGTACTTGGCCTTTGTGCCTTGTTGCTGGCCTTCCAGAATAACTGGTTGGCCACTGTGTGAGACAGGATGCTAGACTAAATGGACCATTGGTCTGATCCAGCAGGGCTCTTCTTACATTCTTAAGATGGCTAGACTTGAATGGGAGGTATCAACATGCTCCTGCATTCCTCAGTTTCTGTATCCTGGCACTGGCACAGAATTGCAGTGTGGTGCAGATCCCACTGAGGTCTGGCCATTGGTTTGTTGTTGATGATGAGAAATTGGATTTCTACTCTTATATTGCCCAATGATTCCATCTCATGCATCTTGAACATAGGCTGCATCCACGCATCACTGGATACTTCCACTATTAGTACATTATAGCAATCATTGGCAACTGAATTTTCCTCTGCAGACAAGCCAGATCAGTTGTAAATGCAGAAGCAGACTAGTTAATCCATGTGCATAAAAGTACATTCCTGAAGTATACAAAAGAACATGTGTGATACTTACACATACAATAAAAAAATCAAGCCAACACCAGGCATCAGTGAAATACTTCTTGAAACCATAGGCCACCCATTTCAGAAGCATCTCCAGGAAGAAGATGAAGAAAAAAACCTTATCTGCATACTCCAGCATGTTTTTTGTGAACGTGTTATTCTGAAGGTCAATGTCTTCAAAAGTCTAGGATTTCAGAAATCAGATGTCATTCAGAATTCTGTAGTGAGATATTTTTCTAAAGTTCAATTTATTAAACTGGTTCCAGTCCTCAAGGGCTGAAGACATAGCAAAATCCATCCGTGAAACCATACATATTTTTCACAGAATTAATGGGATTTTATCGTATGGGGGGGAAAGAATTAATTCAACATGAATGGTTCTTGTTGGTGGATGGAAATAATTCAAATCAGGTTACAGTTCATACTTGCTCCAAAGACAGGATTATGCTAATTAGCCAAGTCTTTTTAAAGGAGGCATAACATCGCACACCTGGAATTCAGTGGGCCAAGAAGATCAAAGACAACAACTAAAGGTAAATCCAAAAACAAAGCCCATTTAATGTATTCTATTAAGTTTAGCAAAATGGTAAGTTAAAACAAGAAAACTGTGTATTTGCAAACAGGGATGAGAACAAGAAAAACTGTAGAACCCCCTTCCCAAAAAATAAGAGAGACTTTGGTTAAACTCTAGGGATGGTGATATGATGGAAAATTATCTCAAGTAGGTCTTGGATTCTCTCCATGCGCTGACCCTTAATGTTAACTTTCAGTGTTCGTTCTCTGTCATGTTGAGAATTATTGATTATAATCTATCATGGTACCAAACAAATTCTTGCAGTCAAAGAAGCAAAAGAAAATCAAAGTTGTCTACAAGATACAAGAAAGTTATACTATTTTATTTTGGGACGATATAATGGTAAACTTACCAGAGCATAGCTGCTCAGTAATATCGTAAATATGATAAAATATTCAAACCAATTGTGTTTTATAATTTTGAAGCAGGTTTTCCTAAACCTCCACCAAGTGCTACCTGGAAATGTATCAGAGTTTATGACACAACATGGGAAGATCTTCATACAACCTGAAGAAAAGAAATGTACAAGTTATCACTATT
Organism: Gekko japonicus; assembly: GCF_001447785.1. NCBI lineage: Eukaryota > Metazoa > Chordata > Lepidosauria > Squamata > Gekkonidae > Gekko > Gekko japonicus. The sequence continues at coordinate 12,560 of NW_015167079.1, forward strand.
CTGAAATGTAAACAGATAAATTTGTACCACCCAGTGACTTTTTAGGAGAAGAAGCATACTCTTTTCTTTCATCTCCTAGAACATTCTGATGCTGTTCTTTGCAGGTGTATGGTATGAACTTAAAGAGGACAGAAGACGAGCTGCTTGTGAGAAAACAAGGTTGCACTTACCTGTAACTGTTGTTCATCGAGTGGTCTTCTGTGCAGGCACACATGGGATCTGCGCAGGCGCAGGCCAGCCACGGAAAAGATTTGCAAGCTTTCTAATAGACTAGGAGTGCCCCTCCTCCCTCTGGCACTTTCCCGCCAAAACGCTCACATGACCAGGAGGAGGGGCACTACTCCCTCAGTTCTCTCCATGCCGCCACCGGAGACCCCTAGAAAACTAAAGTTCCAGAGAGTTCACAGTGGGGCAGGAGGGAGCGATGTGTGCCTGCACAGAAGACCACTCGATGAACAACAGTTACAGGTAAGTGCAACCTTGTTTTCATCATCGTGGCTTCTGTGCAGTCCCACATGGGAAGATTAGCAAGATCACTGAGTGAAGGAGGTGGGTGTGAAACTCTCAGAAGGAGACCACCGAGGGCCGCTTTTATCAAGGGTTGTTTAGCGGCACAAATTGACCTTCACCCAGAACTCTCCTGTACCAGAGCAGCAAGCTCTGTGCAAGTGCCCCCACCAACATACACGTGGGAATGTGGTAAAGAAAAGAGAGCACTCTTTTGAAAAGAGCCATCATACAGAGAGTGGTAATGAAAGGCTGTGCACTCAGAGACAGTGTGATAGCACCAACCGACCCACAAGGATGGATTGTGTGAGGATGCTGCCCATGCATTACATGAGGAGTGAGAGACCACCCTTGGTAGGGGATTCCAGCAGGACATCACCTTTTTAGATTTCATGCATGGAGAGGGGATAAATTAG
>NW_015167079.1:18588-18719 GCF_001447785.1 Gekko japonicus
CCCCTTTTATTTATTTATTTATTATTATTATTATTTTTCACCACACCTCAGTAGAGGGGGAATAGGCCATCATCTGGCTGCTGGGCACACAGGTGACCTCCTAAGAGGGCCATTTCAGCCTGGCTCTTTGT
>NW_015167079.1:19257-32827 GCF_001447785.1 Gekko japonicus
ACACACCGCGTGACCGGGGGGGGGGGGAGGGTGCACCTCCATTCACACTCCTTTCCCCCCCCTTTATTTATTTATTTATTATTATTATTTTTCACCACACCTCAGTAGAGGGGGAACAGGACATCATCTGGATGCTGGGCACACAGGTGACCTCCTAAGAGGGCCATTTCAGCCTGGCTCTTTGTCCACACACCTCAGTAGAGGGGGAAATGGCCATCATCAGGCTAGGCGAACTCCAGAAGAGTGCCATCGCAGCCTGGCTCTTTGTCCACACCCTCAGCAGAGGGGGAATAGGCCATCATCAGGCTAGGCGAACTCCAGAAGAGTGCCATCGCAGCCTGGCTCTTTGTCCACACCCTCAGCAGAGGGGGAATAGGCCATCATCAGGCTAGGCGAACTCCAGAAGAGTGCCATCGCAGCCTGGCTCTTTGTCCACACCCTCAGCAGAGGGGGAATAGGCCATCATCAGGCTAGGCGAACTCCAGAAGAGTGCCATCGCAGCCTGGCTCTTTGTCCACACCCTCAGCAGAGGGGGAATAGGCCATCATCAGGCTAGGCGAACTCCAGAAGAGTGCCATCGCAGCCTGGCTCCTTGTCCACACCCTCAGCAGAGGGGGAATAGGCCATCATCAGGCTAGGCGAACTCCAGAAGAGTGCCATCGCAGCCTGGCTCCTTGTCCACACCCTCAGCAGAGGGGGAATAGGCCATCATCAGGCTAGGCGAACTCCAGAAGAGTGCCATCGCAGCCTGGCTCTTTGTCCACACCCTCAGCAGAGGGGGAATAGGCCATCATCAGGCTAGGCGAACTCCTAAGAGTGCCATCGCAGCCTGGCTCTTTGTCCACACCCTCAGCAGAGGGGGAATAGGCCAGCATCAGGCTAGGCGAACTCCAGAAGAGTGCCATCGCAGCCTGGCTCTTTGTCCACACACCTCAGCAGAGGGGGAATAGGCCATAATGACACAGTGGAAATCCACACAAAACATAACAAATAAAAATAAGATCTTCTTTAGATGTATTTCATTGTTCACTTGAATTAAAAAAAACTGTTGAGAATAAAAAATCTCCTCAGCCTCAAAACTGAGGTGAGGAAAAAACACAGAGAACAGCAGTGGAGATGATCTCTCCGTGGCGGCAAAAAGAGAACTGAGGGAGTAGTGCCCCTCCTCCTGGTCATGTGAGCGTTTTGGCGGGAAAGCGCCAGAGGGAGGAGGGGCACTCCTAGTCTATTAGAAAGCTTGCAAATCTTTTCCGTGGCTGGCCTGCGCCTGCGCAGATCCCATGTGGGACTGCACAGAAGCCACGATGATGAACAAACAGGACATAGTGCTTACTCGTGAGACTATCTGCTCTTCGAGAAGACCTGAAATGAAACACTGAACCTTTTAAAATCAAGCAGATCTGATGCAGCCCATCATTGGGAGTTCCTTCTTAGGATTATTTTATTATTTCTAAGCCATCCACCTCTTCTTTGGACAGTCACACTCTGTCTCAATCCAGACACAACTGCACAATGCACACTAACCTGCCTAGGTGAGCTTCAAAAAATATCAGTGTTACTTTTCGCATATTTGCACATAATGATTTGGATCCATGGGTAACTCCATGGACTGAAGGGATTTCCACCCATGGAGCATGACTCTCTCACCTCCCTGGGTGATAGAAGACCTCCAAGAAGAGCAAGAGGGGAGAATAAGAGGTAGGAATTGCCCCTCCTTCCATCCACAGCAAACCTGTGGTGGATACAAGCCAATGTCTAGCTAGTCCCCAAGTTATTTGTGCTACTGTTCTTTGGAAAATCTTTTTTTCCCCTTGTCCCACATTGCCCTGCATTGCCCCTGCTAGGGATGGGCATGAACTGAGAAAATGCAGTTCAGTTTATGGTTCGTGGCATGCCAAGTTCATGAACCATGAACCCTCATGAACTTTTTTGCACTGAACAAACTGGTTTGGTTTGTGAGGTTTGTGACACAGTACAGCACACACACACCCGGCATGCTAAAGACACCAAACTCACAAAAGATATCTGGCTAACTCTCCTCTAGCTGCCCTCCAAGTTTGATGAAAATTGGATATATGGGGTCCAAGTTACAGTAAATGTTCCCTCTAAGCGGTGGAGTCTTGTGAGCAAAAATTTTACTTTGTGAGCTCCTGGCATTAAGGTTGTGAGTGAGCGATTGGGCTGCTGCATAAATCAGCTTGCTCTGGAGCCATATCCTTCCTGAGCTAAGACAAAGATGCGTGAGCCGGAGGCTAAAAAACTGTGAGCTAGCTCACACCAACTCAGCTTAGAGGGAACACTGGTTACAGTCCCCCAAAGTAGGTGCCCCCCAGGAAATGCTTTCTGGGGAAATGACACATGTAGGGTCAGGAGGGTACAGAATGGACCCTGTGCAAGGTAGAAACATGAAATTTGCAGGGGACCTCCCTCTGATGCTCTTCTACATGCCCTCCAAGTTATGTGCAGATTGAACTTAGGGGATCTGAGTTATAGGCCCCCCCCCCAAAGAAGATGCCTTCAGGAAATTCCATTTGGAGGAAACATCAGGTGCAGGTTCAAAAGTCCAAGCTACACACATGAAATGCATAGGGAATCTGTTGCTTTGATGTTGCATTTGGAAATTGTTGATTTGAAGCTTGGTAAACATTTTGATTGAGCAGAGACAGTTTGTCTGGAAATGTATCCATTCATGAACCATCACAAACAGCTTGAAAGTTCATGCCAGTTGACCACATGCATATAACACAAGCAGTTATAGGTATGTCCTGAAACATAGCCTAAGAAAAATATATCTGGTATATGATGACTCATTGTCATATAAATAAATTCTGCAATTGAATTTGACTGGTAGCTGTCACTAAATGTTAACAGAGCTTCTCTCAGAAAAACCTGCCGCAAACTGACCACTTTAGTAAGATAGATTCAGGTGTTGGTCTGAAGCAGCAGAACAAAGTTTGAGTCTGGTGGCATCTTTAAGATGAACAAAGTCTTATTCTGGGTAGAAGCTTTTGTGTGCATGCACACTTCTTCGGATACATACCAAAGAAAACAAACAAATTTGTGTTCTATTAGAGTATCTGAAGAAGTGTGCGTGCACACAAAAGCTTCTACCCAGAATAAACCTTCGTTGGACTTAAAGATGCCACCGGATTCAAACTTGGTTCTGCCACTTCAGTAACAGTTATGGTTTAACTGTAAGGGGTGGTGAGCCAGTTGATGAAGAGTCACCCCTGTCATTGAAAGTATTTTAACTGGCCTCTGGCAGCATTATGAGATCTGAATTTAGATATGGTAAAAAGTTTATCCAAAATGTCAGTCATAAGAAAGACAGAAAAATAGTAAAAGAAACATAACAATTCATACTTTAGTATTACAGCTTTTAACTTTGTATGTTACAGATAACTGTACATATTTGTCTCTAATATTATATACACAATCACTCATTGATAGCACCAGTTTTATTATGCATGAGGAGGTCAGTTTAAACCACAAAATGCGTCTCTAGTCTCAGGAGCACTACCTGGTGAATAGAATAATCCCCAGATGCTGAGGGGCATCTCCATGTCATGGCTGGACAATCCACAAGACAGATGCCACACGTTTCACAAGCACCGTGGGGCTGGACAGTGGGGCCTAGTTACATAGCACAGTCTTCGGCTGGCACTTCTGTTATACGCACAGTTTATGAAACACTTTGTACTCTGCCACTGATTAACAGGTTTAAGTTAATAGGTGCACTTAGCACTTCCATGGTGCATATGTTAAGTGGCATTTATGATTTTAACATCATGAATGTATTCAGGTATTAACATTGGTTCATTTGTGACTGTTGTTTGGATGCATGCTGGGAAGGTAAAATGCTGAAGCTTGTGACTTTGCTTGTTCTGGCCATCTACAACTGTGCATGTTTCTGATGTCAGTTAACCTAGCTAGAATGAAGAACAATAAGCACTCTGTAACCATATCATTTATATAGATACAACTTGGAGCTTCATAGTTTAAGAAAGAAAAGTGTATTGTTCTGTTAGGAAAAGGAAAACTCTGCCTGGGAACACCCATCCACCAGGTCTTAACCCAATGGAAAATAGGTGATGAAATTTGACAAAGTTTGATGGAACCAATAATTCTGTTTTATTTCTCTGATGTAATGTGAAATATAAAATGCTATGTCACCCATTGTAACACTCAAAGAGTCTGTTAGGTATTCAGGGGTCCCAGACCTTGATATCTGTACTCTTCCTTTATTAATTAATATATGTATATATATATTTGGTCTTCTACTCTACAGGACTGCTTTGTGTGTTTTCTCAAATTGGCCTGGGCAAACACAACCAGGGACAGAGGTTCAGTCTAACAAATGGAGGCCTCAGCAAGATTTGCCACAATCAGGGGACCTCTGGCATGTGGGACGAGTCGATGCTTCAGGTGCGCACCAAGCTGCTTTCAGCTATCCAGGAGCTCTCGAGTCTGCTTGTAAGGGCATCAGGTTCCCTGATGAGCTGGCAAAAGACTTCAGATGAACCAGGCCTGTGGAGTGGAACTCAGCAGCCGGCTTTAAACAAATTAAGGTAACTTTTGCAGTAAAACTGCACATGCAAAGGGCTCTGGGATTTGTTTTGACACTGTCTGATCTGGACTGAACAGCCTTTCCTCTGTTGTTGTTGTTTTGTGAGTGCAAATTCCTCACTGCTGTATTTTGGGAACTGAAGTTTCAACTCTGAAAGGGGTTTATCATGAGCTACTGCAGAGCTCCTCACCACTCTGCTCTTGTCTTTGGAAAAGATCGGTGAAAGCTTTCTGATGTTCTGTTCTGATCTGAGAAAGTTTTCTGTTGTTCTGTTCTGATCTGGGAAGGCTTTCTGTTCTGAATTTAAGAAAGCTTTCTGCTGTTTTGTATCACAGGAACTGGTTATTGAAAAACTGTTTTGAATCTGTGTGTACTTTTACAATATTGCTGTATCTAAAAAAATAATAAGTCTGGCTTGTTCAACAATGCATAATGCAATTATTATTGTTTCTTAAAATTGGGCAGCTTCTTGATGTTCAGTGTTAAACTGGCTAAGTTACAGGAACCTTGGGTCCCTCAAAGATGTTGCCAGAGCTCTAGAAGATATCAAAACTGAACAGGTTTGCTTCTGTCTCTCTGTGTGCCAAACATTCTTAGACACGCTTGCGTTTGTCTTAAACTGGCACTGTTATAGGGAAACGTGTTCTGGAATCTTGAAAAAGTTTGTTGTTTGCCTGCCCGTTTTGAAATCTGAAAATTTTATTGCAGCCTGTTTATATTACCTGTTTTGAAAATATTTTTCATAGGCCTTGAAGACTTTAATTAAGAGTTCAGATTTTCCTGAAGTAGTTTAGTTTAAATAAGATGGGTAACTGTACTAGCAAATGTGTTCATGTAACAGATATTATGATCCATGTTGGAGTTTGTGATCAGTAACTGGAAACATACTGTAGAAACTGAGTCTGCTATGTCTGGGAAAGACCATCCTGTTGAAAGACTGGTCATTCTGTGCACTGAGGTGTGGCCACTATACCCTATTTCAGCTCATAGCAGATGGCCTGCTCAGGGTACATATAATCTCAATGTGATTAATAGGCTTTTGCGATACTGTTGTGCCCATCTGAAATGGGAGGAAGCTGAATATATACACCTTTGGAACTTTGGTATTAATGCAGGAAGGATGGGTGTGAGGAAAAGACATCCTGAGTTACCCTTTTGCCTTCAGATGCCCCTCAGGGGAAGAATATATGTTTCAGACTTTGAGAATGCCCGAGATGGCAGAATAGACTCAGGCTCAATTGTTAATAGAGATAGGGTTCTGGCTGCCACCTGCCTCCCTTCCCAGACATCTGATCACAGTTTAATATCAGTAGCGGTGGTGGATCCAATCCGACAATCCCCTCCCACTTGAAGGCTCAATTCAGCCACAGTTTACAGAACATCTAGGCTCAGCCATTTCAACCCAGACCAGCTTTCCACAGGAGGTACAGCAACAGGCTTTATCATCCTGGCTGCCAGACCTCTACTCTCAGTTTTGCCAGTCGGTATGTAATGTAGCAGGCACAAGAGCAGCACTCTCATTCTTGCTAAAAAAATTGAACACCTCTGGTAAATACATAAATTCTGTGCCAAGAAAAGCCAGTCTTTTACCTTTTGGAAAGCAATCTTCAGGCTCTTTCTTTCTTTGAGATAAAAGACAGGGAATAGGGGTTTGATCTACTGTGCTGGCCTCGGAACCACTGGTGTCAACATCAGACCGCTGGACATGAAAACAAAAGAAGAAATGGCAGTATCTTCTTACTTACTTGCTCAATTACAATTCAGTCCTAAGCAGAGTTACACCCTCGTAAGTCCACAGTAAGTCCACTGAAGTCGAAGGGCTTTAGAAGGGTGTAGCTCTCCTTAGGACTTCACTGCAACACAGTCATAGTCTTGCCACACAGAGGTGTATATTCACTTATGGCAATCAAATAGGGCTGCCACTCCACATAGGCGGGGGGTTGCCCACTTTCGGGGCCCCAGATCCGCCGGCCTGCATTCGCCCAGCAGGGGGAACCCCACCCCAAAGTGCCCTATGCATGGCAGTACGCCTGGCGCAATGATGTCATCTTGAGGTGACGTCATCATGCAGGGCACTTCCAGAGGGAATGGTCAATCGTTTAAGGAAAAAACACAGAGTTTTTCCTTAAACGATAGAGTGTCCCCTGCAATGCGCCCTGTGCAATGACGTCACTTCTGGGTGATGTTATCGTGGTGCGCGTGCTTCATGAGCGCACCAAGGAACTCCAGGGCAAGGACTGGGACCCCCCCCCCCACTGGAGGCCAGGTAAGACCTTTCAACCCTACAACCAAACTGCATCTGGTGCATCCACATCACATTGTGGTGTTATTGTGCTCCAGTCACATTTTCCGCATCCTTAATACACTGTCTCCCAGACTGACTTTTCTCTGATTCTTTTGGGAAAAGCATAGTCCAACATGTTATCAGGTGGTTTGGATGAGAAGATTTGCATTATCAACAGCTCCAGTTACATGATGCCATTTCCTTCCCTCAGACCCTCACAGCAGCTATTTCCCCTACTGTGCCATTGGAGGGCTATTTTTGAGCTTTGGCCCTTTTCATTGTGGAGATAATAATTTGTTCCTGAATCACAAAAATCCAGGAAGGCACGATTCAGTTATTTCAGCCTTATTTCAAAAGGCAGGTCAGGCTGCCTCAGTTTTGACTTGTTATGGGAACTATGATGGCAAAGGAAAATACACATACATACCTCTATCATTAAAGAGTAATAACAGACTGTAGGAGTGCAAAAACATTACTGAGCAAGCAATAAACCTGTTAAAACATTTTTGTTTACTTTACCTTGGGGATGTCCAAAGAAAAAGTACTGGCAGCTTCAGAAAACTTAGAAGACTGATTTCTTGACTTCCTGTAATGTTCTCTCCTGTGTCGTAGCTGGTTCCCCCAGGGAAAAAAAAGTTTCCAACAAATAATTAATTTTCTACGATGCAGTGTTTTGTTCCTAAGCTTTGCATACAGAGCATTCAATAAGATAATAATTCTCAAGCCTGCCTTTTAGAAAAGGAAACTGAATAGGGAAGGAAACTGAATTTCCCCCATACAGTAAAAGTGAGCTACTGGCATTAAAGTTGCCAATGAGTGATTTGGCTGCTGCATAAATTAGTTTGCTCTGGAGACATCCTTCCTGAGCGGAGACAAAAATGTGTGAGCCAGAGGCTAAAAAACTGTGACCTAGCTCACACTAACTCAGCTTAGAGGGAACACTGCCTGTGGGCAGATAATGTTCTTTTGAAATATTCTTTCACTTTAATAAATACCCTTTGGTTATATTTGGTGTTCTGTGCTTCAAATGCCTCAATCCTATTTCCAGTACCTTAGACCTTAAAAGAGTCCACCTACTAGATTAATTGTTAGGGAAATTCATTCTGCAAGTGGCCTACCTTGCAGGGTTGACTTTCTTGATTAATCCCAGTGCGGTTAAAAGCTTGCCCCTTAGTTTCTGTGTGGGTAGTCCAAGGGGCTGGTGGCAGATACCGGAGCTGGTGAGTGTGTGGACACACACCCCAGGGTTTTTGTAACTTTGTGCTCTGTTGGCCGGTACCAAGAATCTCTTGGATTGGGGATTCTTGACAGTATTCTCTTCACAGAGTTAGTCAATGACAAGCTTACTCCACCTAAAGAACAGAGGATGATCCCCTCCAAGGCTTCAGCGTAACCTCCAGCAACAGTTTTTGCCTTAACTGAATTAATTTCAAAGTGAGAGTCCACTCAGGCACCTTTAAAACCCACAAAGTTTTATTCAAGGTGTTAGCTTTTGTGTGCACGCACACTTCGTCAGATGATGAAATGGAATTACAGATCATAGTTGTATACACCAAGGGTGGCTTGCTAAATTAGCATGCAAAACGACAAGCTTGTCATTCTTTTTATCTGTTAAAAAACATCTTCGCTATTTTGCACGCTAATTTAATAAGCCACCCTCTATATATACAACTATGATCTGTAATTCCATTTCATTGTCTGATTAAGTGTGTGTGCACACGAAAGCTCACACCTTGAATAAAACTTTGTTGGCCTTAGAGGTGCCACTGGACTCTAACTTTGTTCTGTTGCTTCAGACCAGCACAGCTGCCCACCTTCAATTCAGTTCAGTTTCTTCTCTCTCTGTTTCTTGACAATGGATTCTAGGCACTGTTCAAGAGTGGAGATGGCTGCTTCTAGATACTTGTTCAAAAAATATGAAGGTGGATGTCATCAGATGACACACAACTCCAAGCTATGGACAATCTCTATTAGAGATCCTGCATAAATATTATCAGTGACAGGACAGATCACTGTAGAACACTGCTGGACAATTATTTTATGCAGTGGACTTTAGTTCTCAGTTATCAAATAAAGGCTCCTAAGCAAGAGTTACCTATATTAGCATTCTAGCAGATTTTTAAAAGTCTTGGCTTCATACCTGGTTCCTGTAATCCACTTCTGTGACTGTACAGTCTTCCTCATCACTTAAAAACTCTTCTTCAGCAAGGGGGGCACAGACACATTTATTATAGTTTGGCATTAAATCCTCTTTTCCCCCATCTGTTGTTGGTTTATCCCAATATTTGAAGATCTCGTTGTTGACAAAATTCTCTTGGATCTCCTTCATCTCAGTGGCACACTTCTTCTGGCTTGCTTTATGGATACTAATAGTCACATTCTTATCCTGTTCCCTTGCTATCTTCAGCTTTTGCGTGAGTCCACTGCAACACGGATCCCACAGCGAGTGTTTGACACATTGCAACCCACTACGAATATGAGCAAAGGCCAACTGAAGGCTAGGATTGCTTGCCTCAGTTTCCACAGCACTGCTACTGAAGGAACTCAGCAGCAAAGCAATAAAGAGGTTGAGGACCTGAGTGAAAAGAAGAAGTTTTGAAAGTGAGGAAATAAGAGGCATTTGTAAAGTAGTATATTTAAACGTTCTTTGGTGTAGTGGTTAAGTCTGTGCACTCTAATCTGGGAGAACCGGGTTTGATTCCCCACTCCTCCACTTGCAGCTGCTGGATGACCTTGGGCAAGCCATCGTTCTGGCACAGCTGTTCTTGAAAAAGTGCAGTTTCTGTCAGAGCTCTCTCAGCCCCACCTACCTCACAGGGTGTCTGTTGTGGGGAGGGGAAGGGGAAGGAGTTTGTAAGCAGCTCTGAGACTCCAAGTGAAGGGTGGGGTAGAAATCCAATCTCTTCCTCCTCCTCCTCTTCCAGGTCCAGTGCCAAGAAAACATTTTCTACAGTGTGCAGCATTTATTTTTAATTAATGAAACTAAAAGGTAATTATGGAGAAATTCTATGAAACTTAAAAAATATTGATGGTGTGCACAATAAGAATGCTTGTTTGACTCTACATTTACTGTCTTTGAATTGCGAATGCAAGTGTAATAGTGTTATTAACTGCTCTAAGCACTTGTTTGAAAGAGCAGGATATACTGAAGGCCCTGGTTTCCTGTAAGTACTTCGAGGTACTGCAGTTCTGGGGAATTCTGCATTAGTGGAAAAGTTATGTGCTTTAGGCAGTGTTCCCTGTGAGCTGTGCTAGGGGGTTCTGGTGCACAACATTTTAACTAGCTGCTCAGACAATTTAGCTTCCAGCTCAGGAGCATTTTTCCCTTCATCGGATGGGGGCACCTCATTCTGGTCCAATCTTTTTAAAACTTGGGGGTTTTTCTTGAGAGGCACCAGCAGCTATGCTGCAAATTTGGTGCTGCTACCTCAAAAAACAGGCCCCCCAAAACCCCAGATACCCCCAGATCCATTCTCTATTATAGCCTATGGGGCCCATTGACTATAATGGTCCCTATAGGCTATAATGCAGCTAGAAAAAACAGATTTTTTTTTGCACACCACTATTATGCTTTTCAGTATGATTTGTAATATGCCTTGAGTCACAGGGAAAAGTGGGATATAAATATCTGAATAAATAAGTAGTTCTTGCAGGTTGATAACATTTTTTTTTTTTTACAATATATTTTTATTGAAACATATAACAATGGATATACAACAATGAACAAACAATGTATGGTGAGTGTTAACAATTGGTGTTCAGTTACATAACATTATACAAGTATACTATAAAAGTGGCAGTGTACCTTAAATTCGAATACAAAATATGAATAATGAAAAAAACCTTCATATTGTCCTAGTGTACTGATTGGTGTCCATCAGTAAATGGATGCCAGTCTCAATGTAAAGTGAAATTAATCTTTGGTATACTAAAATCGGTTACCATAGATGTAGAGCGTCTATTTCTTTAGGAGTGTCATCAAATTGCTTTAAATATTCTAGAATAGGGAACCATATGGCTACAAGGGAAGAATTCGTAGGAATTTTGTCAAGTCGCGTAAGGTTATCCGAGAGTTTTGCCATAATATATAAATCCCACAATTTCTTATGCCAATGTGAAATTGAAGGCGTCATTGTCGTTTTCCAGTGAGTTGCAATGACTGTCTTAGCTGCAAAGAGCAGTATGGAGACCCTCTCCACCACTGAAGGAGCAGAGTCCTGAGCTACCCAACCGTTCAAAAAAAGATTTTCTGGAGTAGGTGTGATGTCTATATTGTTAAAGGATCTGATTTTTGTTATAATTTGTTCCCAAAATGGGAGTATTTTTGGGCAAGTCAACCAACAGTGAATAAAGGTACCTGTATTATTGCAATTTTTCCAACATTTTGGATCATAAGTTGATGTCATCTGTGCCAGTTTGCTGGGTGTGAGATACCAGTGAGCCATTATTTTGAAGGTTTGCAGTTTCATAGAGGAGATTTTGGTCTTGAAAGGAGGTGTGGTCCAAATTTTATGCCATTGTTCTTTTGTTAACTGGAGATTACAATCCTTGTTCCAGTAAGTTAGGTAGGAAGGAGGAGTATTATTTTCTAATGTAGCTAAAAGCTTATATAATTTCGAAATTAAACCCTTGGTGGAAGTTTTGGTCATTCCAATTATGTTTTCCAAAGGTGTGAGTGGTTGTTTTGATATTAGGTCCAGTTTGAGATGTCTGAACATGTTTGCTATTTGAAAATATTGAAACCAGGGGATTTTATGTTTTATTTTTGCCTCCAAATTTATTTTTGATATCAGAGAATTCCTTTCTACAAGATCTCGTAGCGTGGTGATGCCCGCTACTTTCCACTTATCGTACTCGGGGTTTAGCAACCCTGGGAGGAACCAGGATTGGTTGAAAAGTGATTGGTACCTAGATACCGGGGGCAAAAGCTTGGATTTCACATGGTCCCAGGCATTCAAAGCCACCAAAATTACCTGGTTGTTATATAAATCTTTTGTCCTCTCGTGTTTTGCCTGCCAGATGCTTTCTTGAATAGTGTATGGATTGGTGTAATATTCTGCCATAACGGCTGAGTCTGATTTTGGATCTGCATTTAATAGTTTCACTGTTTGAGACAATCCTATTGCTTTGTAGTATTGTTGTATGTTGGGAAAGTTTATACCTCCTTTGACAGATGCTTTGTATAATGTAGATTTTTTAATCCTATGATGTTTGTATGCCCAAAAAAAATTTATGATCATCATTTGCCATTTGTTAAGCTGGGCTGCTGATAGTTGGATGGGTACCGTTCTGAAGATAAAAAGGAATCTGGGCAGTATAAAAGACCTGATTATATTCAGACGGTCTGTCCAAGCTAGATTCAATTTGTCCCAATTTTCTAGGTCTTTTTGTATTTCTTTCTCCATTAACAAATGATTTTTTTTGAAAAGGCTAGTATGGTGTTTAGGTATATTAATGCCTAGGTAATGCAAACTTTTCCCAGCCCAGGCGTAGGGGTAAGATTCCTTTATAGCAGATATTTGACTTGCATCAAGACCGATCGGTAAGATTTGTGATTTGTTAGAATTGAGTTTCAGCCCTGATACAAGGCTAAACTGCTTTAGGTTCTCAGAGGCCGCCTGGAGTGATTGGTATGGGTTAGATAAGAAAAGCAACATATCATCTGCAAACAGAGATATTTTAAATTCTTTTTTGTTTATTGGTATCCCTGTGATTTTTTGATTTTTCCTTAGTAATTCCGCTAATGGTTCTATACAGATCGCAAAGAGGAGGGGAGACAATGGACAGCCTTGCCTTGTGCCTCTTTTCAAGGTAAATGAGTCTGATATTTGTCTGTTGATTTTTAGGTGCGCTGAAGGTTTGGCATATATTGCTTTGATTGCATTTAGGAATTTTTCACCAAAGCCCATATTTTGTAGTAGTGTTTGTAAGTATAATACTTCCACGGAATCAAAGGCTTTTTCTAGGTCTAAAGATAGAAATGCCGATGGTATTTTTTTTGTTACACAGTGTTTTAAGATTGTAATAGTTTTGTGAGTGTTTTCTGTTATGTCTCTGTTGGGCATAAAACCTACTTGGTCTTGGTCGATGTACTCAGTTATAAATGTTTTCATTCTGGTAGCCAAAATTGTAGTAAATATTTTGAAGTCTGTATTTAACAGAGATATGGGTCGATAAGATGAGGGCTGTGTAGGATCTTTACCTGTTTTAGGTATCACTATTATTGTTGCCTCATTCCACGAAGGAGGAAGTTGGCCTGTGCTCAGAATATGATTACAAGTATTTGCTATTGGTGTTGCTAGCAGTGAAGCAAATTGTTTGTAAAATTCCGTGGTGTATCCGTCTGGACCCGGGGCTTTTGCAGATTTTAAGTTTTTGATTGCTTGCCTGACTTCCAAAGGAGTGATTAATGCTTCCATCTTGTCATGATGGATTTCTGACAATGTTTGGGAGATTGGATTTTCTTTAAAAAAGTTTACAATATTGGTAGGATTTTTTATATTTGTACTGTACAGTTGTTTATAATAATTCCTAAAAACATTGGAGATTGCCTTGGAATCATGAAAGCTGGTATTTTTGGTATCTTTGATTTCAGTAATGTTCCTTATTTGTTGTTGTTGTTTTATACGTTTGCTTAAAAACTGTAGTGATTTAGGCGTAAATGCCCATCCTCTTTGCTTTGAGTATAGGATATTTTTTTGGATTTGGTTCATCTCTAA
>NW_015167079.1:35021-54928 GCF_001447785.1 Gekko japonicus
CTACGATGGGTTAATGATAGTAACTATGCCAAGAACTCTCAAGCACCTAATATACTAGTTGTGCACAGAATTATTAAGTTGTGAGCACTTGTTACGGCCCTTCATAACTTCTTCTCAGTATCCCGGTCGCAAAAGCTGGCGTCTGAGGGCATTTCTCCCGCCGCTAACAAAATGGCGACGCTCGTACAGCACAGAGAACGATACGAAGCATCTCCCTTCTTAATGAACATTAACTGCCTAATAAAATTGATTCTGCTGAGATATTCCAAATTATTAGGTTACAATTAATCCCCAGGAACTTTAAACTTTAAAACGTTAGTGCGACATTTAAAATTACATTAGTGCTAAACAGGTCGCAAAAGAAGGCACTTGAGGGCTCGTAGCTTGCGGCTAGCAAATGGCGTCGCTCGCTATCCCCGGATACGGCTACTTATCGCTTGTTTTGGAGTTCACATTGCTTCTTCTACATTACGTTCTGGCGATCCTGACGGAGTTGGAGATGCCGATCTTTCTTTTCTCTTTAGAGATTGGCCGGAAAGTTCCATCGGAGTAATTAGGTCTAGGGAACTCAGCACTTTGAAGCCTTCTTCTTTAGTAGAGATTCGATGGATTTTTCCACGATATGCGAATTGCAGGATTAGTGGCGATGCCCATGTGTAACGTATGTTCTCCTCTGCCAGACGACCCATTAGTGATTTAAGTTCTCGCCGCTTGAGTAGTGCTTCTTTGGGTAAGTCAGGAAAAACCTCAATCTTTCCATTGTTGTATGAGAGGTGACCTTGTTGCCGGGCTTTAAGTAACACTGCTTTACGATAACGTAGGTCTAGAAAAGTCACAATAATGTCTCTGCAGGATCGTGTTTTAAGTATAGAGATCGGACCTGCTCTAAAGGCTTTGGTGATCACCTGAGAGAAGTTACCCGTTGGCGGTACTTCAGTAGTTAGCCATTCCGAGATTACCTCAGCAAGCTCTTTGTCTTTTCCGATTTTTTCATTCAGGCCTCGTAATTTTAGGTTATTTTGCCGTAACGTTAAGTCAGTTTTGATTGCCTTTTCGGCCAAGACATCTTCCAAGAGTTGAAGTTGCTGGACATCGTTTTGAGTGCTCATACTGGTATTAAAAGCTTCATGTGCCAACGCTTTTGTGTCTGTTATTTCTTTTTGCATTCCTTCCAGTTGTGCATAGAAGGGTTTGAAAAATGATGACATGTTTTCCAGTATTGTTTTCTCTATAGATTTCTCTAGGTTAGAAAGTTCTTTTTTTAACATAGAATGCTTTACCAGAGCGTCTGGGTTTACAGTTTCTTCTCCTCCGGTCGCCATAGCGCTTTTGTTAGAGAGGTTTAGGCTCGATTTCACTGTCGATGGTTGGAAGGCTATAGTTGTTTGTATTTTTTTGAATTTTGATTTGCCTTGTTGCCCAAGATGATCCGATTCAGTCTCCATGTAGTAGGTAATATTTTTTGTGTTATTGATCGCCGTTTTCAGTGAGGGAATCAGAGGGAGGGAGGGAGCTGCAGGTTTAGGCGGCCATGTTGGTTCCCTGCCACCGGAAGCCCCGCAGGTTGATAACATTTAACCAACTTCCTGTCTGTTAGGTTAGGCAGGGTTCTGACAGTGACTGGTCCACCTCTGTTATACTTGACCTGTAAATTTGTCATATTTCACTAAAAGAAAAACCAAAGTAGATTGCAATAGTTCCTCCCCCCAAATGCTGGTATGTTTTCTAAGGCTCAGTGCAGGGCAATGGTCCAAGGCCAGGTCTACCAGTATAGTGGACTGGGGTAGGTAGACCTGTTAGCTTTTGTTAGCTTTTTGTTGACTAGTGGGGTTGGGACTTATCCTACTGGAGAGACTGGCAGGGTTGGGACTTACCTTACTAGCACCCTGCTATGCCCTTTCTGGCTGTACAACCATAGAGTTTCAGATGACTCCTAGAGTGTTCCGCAACATCGTGAGGTCACTTCCAATTATACAGCCTGAAGTGATGTCATGGTGTCACGGGAAGCTGCCTCTCCCTCCAATTTCCCCCTGCTATCTCACTGAATGTCAGCATTCCCCCACTGGCAGCAAGCAACCCTTATTATTGACCCAGGATTTAGGGCTGGGTAGTTCTGATTATTTGATTGGCTGCTATTGTTAATATTCTAACTGACTTTTTTGATAAGGTGTTTTATAGTCTGTATTTTTTTTCTGGCCAGTTTGTTTTATGAGGGTCTATGAGGAGGCAGATGACCAGGGAATATCTCACTTCCCCAAGACATTCAAGTTAGATATGCTTACCTGATTGCAGAGATGAACTACTTTCCTAAGGGAAAAAAAATGAGTGTCTGAACCTTCCAGAACAAATGTCTAAAAAATATGTAACTAAAGTGATAATCCTAAACACTGGGTAGTAAAATCTCTTCAACTGAATAAACACATTTATTTGTAAGTAAACATGTTTAGGATTGGGGATGGGCAATGGAATCTGTAGTACAGCATCTGCTTTTCATGCAGAAGGTCCCAGGTTCAATCCCTGGCATGTCCAGTTAAATAGTACGGCAGTAGATGGTAAGAAAAGACCTCTGCTTCAGACCCTGTAGAACTGCTGCCAGTCTGAGCACACAATATTGATGATGGACCAATGGTCTGATTCAGTATAAAGCAGCTTCATGTCTGTATTCATGTGCATATCCCACTGCATAAAATGCTTGCAAAAAAGCACCCATCTGTCCCCCAGAACTATGAAAATGTTTGGAAACTCACCACTAGGTTTCCTACTACCAGGACTGTCATGAATAGAATGATACACCATCCATCTTTCTGAGTTATTTGCATACATTCCCACATGGTATTAATCCATTCTCCACATAGAATTCGGAATATAATAAGGAATGAATGGAAGAAGTCCTTCATATGCCAACGTAATACCTCCATATCTATCTCACTTAGACAGTTAGGACTTGGTACAGTTTCATTGCATCTGTAATAGGTCCCAAAACCCTGCATGCCAAC
This sequence comes from Gekko japonicus, assembly GCF_001447785.1. Classification (NCBI taxonomy): domain Eukaryota; kingdom Metazoa; phylum Chordata; class Lepidosauria; order Squamata; family Gekkonidae; genus Gekko; species Gekko japonicus. The sequence continues at coordinate 38,018 of NW_015167079.1, forward strand.
CAATGCAAAAATAAATATGGTGAAAACCAGAACAAGTGTGAGGTTGCCCAGTGGGCCCACTGATTGCAGCATGATTTTCATGAGTTTATTCAAGGCTGGCCAAAATTTGGATAATTTGAAGATTCTCAGCTGTTAAAAAAAGGACAAAGAGAAGAAATTAGCAACAGAAAAGGAAGGGTTAGATACAACTTTCCCAATATTTAGTTTATAAATTTAAAAACTCTGCGAAAATGGTCAGCAGATAAAACTGCTGTGCTCTGATTCAGCTCTAAACATCCAAAATTACAGCAGAATGTGGATGTGCAGTAAGATTAAAGACAGTGGCAAAGCTTGAAACTAATAATAATTGTGTGCCATCAAGTGGCAAATGACTTATGACAACCCCAAGAGATTGGGGTTTGGAACTAGGGGGTCCAAAACATGACTTCTTCAAGTGTTCAGTCTCAATTAGGAGTCAATCCCAACCCCCAAATTATTAGGCCTAGCTCATAATGTGTTCTTCAGGACTGCAGTCAGCTAGCTTTCCCTGCTAGAGCAGTTTATTTATCTGAAGAGGGACAGAAAATTACTAGGGAAGTTATTCCTAAGCATACTCAGAAGCATCCAGTCCTAAAGTCCCCTCTGCTGTTGGTTCCCTTCCCCCTCACAAAAATAAATTTGCTTGGAAGAGTTCTGGGGGCATGGCTTGTCCCCCCCCCCCGAATTTTCACCAAAAGAGTTGGAAGAATCCACCCCTCCCCCTGACCAATTCTCCAAGAAAAAGCTAGGGAGAACTTTATGTATTACGAGGCAAACATGGGAAAGCAGATGTGACCTAACTGAAAGCAAGACAGTGCAGATCGATGACATCTGCATCCAAATGCACATCCATTTTTTTCCTGCAGTTCCTGATCCAGAAAAGGAGATGCATGTACAGAAAACTACTTTCGCACAGAGGTCATTTCGGGGGGGAACGCGGAGGAACGCAGTTCCCTCGGGCGAGGTACGGGGGCGGGGCACACGACGAAGCCCCACCCCCTGCTTCCGACCGCCCCGCTTCCAGCCCTCATTCAGCCAGGAGGAGGCAGGAGAAGAGGGAGGGTAAGTTGCTTCCTCCCTGCCTCTCCCCACCCCTGCCTGCCTGGGGCCAGGGAGGGCCTTCGCGGGGCTTCCTTGCACTCCCGCCGGCCTTGCAGGTCCACCGCCGGGCCCCTGATGTCAGGGGGTGTGGCATATGCTAATGAGTTATGCTAATGAGTTCCCCTAGCTCTTTTTCTACGAAATGACCCCTGCTTTCGCATACATTGTTGTCTGGATCAAGATACAAACTGGCAGGGAGACTTACCTGGGGGAGGGAAACCCTGCCTGCTACATCATGATGTTTCCTTTTCTATGGTTTTATTTTGCTGGCTGGGTGCCGTAACAATAAAATTCATTCATTCATGATGTTTCCAGCAATACGGTGATGTTACTTTCAGCATAATCCGGAAGTGACATTATCATGCAGGGAAGATGAGCTAATATCCAGCCAGAACTCTACAGTTTAACCACAGAGTTCTGGGCGAATGCTTGAGCAGTGTCTAACACAATGATGTCACTTCCAAGTCATGGGGGAAGTGATATCTTGGTTTTGGCATGATGCTGATTGCTCCATTTCCCCCAGAATTTTTTGCATGCCACTCAGCTGAGCGGTGCTGGGCAGAGCCAGCAGGGAGTCCCTCAGAATGCCTGTCCAATAACATAGAGTTGTCTTAAAGCCAAACTTAATGCTATTATAAATTGATTCTTATATAATCTTATGTATCTATGTTTTTACATATATGGATTTTAATTCAACATATTGATCCTAAATGTCATGTTACATTTACTATGCCAATAAAGGTATTGTACTTGAGTACATAGAACTGTCCCCTTATAAAGTTATGTTCTCAAAAGAACACACTCTCAGTTCAGGGTGTGTCTACAGTAGGGTCCTTTCTCACATTTCGTTTCACTTTACCACAAGCTATTGTTATACAAATTAATATCCAGTCAAAAATAGGATATTGAAGTCAAAATGAGGAGGAAGATCTTGTGTTTAATTGCAATCAGACACGGAAAACAGTTAGGCCAAATGACCCATCAAAATTGACTGCTTTCTGAGCCCAACCAGGAAATATGTGAAGTTAAATACTGAATATGACATCATCATACCGTCATCATGAAAATAATATTCAGAAAGCATAATTGGTTACAAGAAATTAAACAACATTTAAATGAAAATCTCCTTATTGGTCAAATGTAAAGAAAGGTGTGTCTATACAATAGCATCACGTATTTACTTGACCTAACCTGAATCGTATTGGCCAAGGCTTATTCTCACCCAAAGGTTTTTTCTCTGATACTGAGTTAAAAATCCTTTTTGACCCAGACACTGTGAAGTTATAACCTAAAAAATTAGAACCATGAATCTTATACCTTCTTTTGTACCAAAAGAATGCTATTGTCTTGTCTGCTAGCCTCAGCTGGGAAAATACCCTGACCTAGAAAGAGAGGCCTTCTGTATAACAGGCCTTCATTACATCCAAATAAAATCTTATTAAGAATAAATCTATAAAAAAACAGAAAAATATGAATAATCAAAAAAGGGGGGAAATCTTTATAGTCCCATCTATACTACACTATCCTATTATGCACATAATTTCTATACACCAAGTGTGGAATCCCAAGCAGATTTACCCTTTTAAGTCCACTGAAGCCAATGAGCTTCGAAGGGAGTAACTCTACTTAGCATTGCACTGCATGTTGCATAGTGGCAAAATGAAAATGGTCTTTAAACTTAGCAAAACATTGCCCACTGCACTGCCATATACAAATGAGTTTGCTGAAAGCTACTGAAACTTGCAGAAATTTTGTAGGAAGGAATCTGATTTCCTGTGAGGTATACTGTGCATTAAGGTTATAATATTTTCTATTTTTTCCAACTCAAACAGGTATAAAAAAAACTCCTCAAGAACTTCACAGCAGTCATATAGTCACCAATCCATTTTGCCACATACACAAAGTTCATCCAAACAAAATAGCTCTAGAGAAAGTAGCCTCAGAAATTTTACACAGAACATTTATATTTACTATAATAAAAGATAATTCTTCATTACCAGTCTGAAAAATGATAGGCGTATTTTTGTTGCTATGCTTATGATGCCTACGACAACGATTAAGAAGTCAAAAATATTCCAAGCCCTTTTAAAATAGTAATATGGATCGAGGGCGATGATTTTGAGGATTGCTTCTACTGTAAAAATGCCTGTGAAAACCTGTGAGACAGAAATTATATCAGAACAGAAGCAAGAATGTAGGAGACTGTAAATACAGAAATCTGCCAAGTTATGGCAGTTGTGAATGTTAATGAAGGAATGTAAAATGTATTTTTGTACCAAGTACTCCAGTATTGCAGAGTGGGCAGTAGAGCTATTAAAATGGATAGGTCCGTTTCCTCTGTATCATCCCTTTTGGCCTCTTCTCCTGCTGTCTCTTAGAAACTTCTTGCATCCTGGCTAACCTGCTTTCTGCTTCTTTATCGAACCACCATGAGGGTAAGGTGATCTCAGTATCATTCTCCATCCTACCCTAGATAGCCAGAATGTCTATTCTTCATGTCCTAACACAGTATGGACTCCCTAACAATAAAGCACATCCATTTATTTTCTAAAGTGTTATGTATTAAGATGGCCCCGCCAAACCTAGTTAGGCCATGCGGTCAGGCAGACCTTCGGGTTTAGAGACAATGGACTAGCCAGATCCTAACGCGGACCAATGAGCTCGCGCAGATCCTAATATGGACCTATGGATAACAAGTAGTGTAAATAGAACCTATCACTGGGAGCGGGGGTGTGTATTTTGGTGTGTGAGTGAGCACGGATCTATGCCGGTCTCAGACTGGCTAGTTTGTCTTCTAGTCAGGGCTGGCTCACCTGCTAGGCGAACTAGGCATTCGCCTAGAGCGTGGCCTGGCCCTTAGGGTGCTAAACTGGACCCGCCCGCCCCCTGCCAAAGCCCCTCAGACCCCGCCAAAGGCCCTGCATTCTTTCTGCCAGACTGGGTGACTGCTGCCGCCGCCTCTGACTTTCTGCTTTCATTGCGGGGGGGTGGGGGGGATGCACGCCTCCGCTGCCGCTGCCACGCTGCCTGCCCACAACAGCCCCCCCCCTCTGCACCCTCCGCAGTCCTCTAGGCACCGGGTGGCTCCGCTTCCAGGCGTTCAACGAGCGGGAGCTGCTCAGCACCACTTAGGACTTAGCACCTGAGCGCCTGCTGTGTGGCCCTGGGTTTGGCCACCTTTCTGAGTCGCTGCAGTCGGCGGGAGCCAGCCTTCCCCAACTTAGAGGCGGCCTGCCAGCACTTGGAGCCCAGCAGCGCCCCCCCCCCACGGCGGGCCAAGCGAGGCTTCCCAGCAGAGGAGCTCTCTGGTCCTGGGCTGGCTGCCACCGCCTTGCCTTGAAAGGTGCTGCCGCCTACGGAGTCAGAAGCCCTGCCGCCCGCGGGAGCCACGCATCCTCCTCCTCCTTCCCCGGCACCCTCCTTCTTCTGAGAGTCCTGGTCACGGTTTCTTAATGGGGGGGTAAGAGGAGGAGTCCGGGCAATATCCACGGGAACTTTTTCTGGCTAGATCGGGGGGGGGGGGGCACGCTGGGAATCTCCTCCCCAGGTGTGTGCCAAAGTTGGTCTCCTTCCCTCTTCCCTGCGGGCCAGGGGGGGCGGGGGTGAGGTGGGGAGGACTTAGCCGCATCCCAGTGGCATCCAAAGAAGGCGGCTGCGGCGGCAGGGTCCAGGAGCCAGAAGAAGCCAGGCAGAGTGGCTCAAGGAGCCCAGGCAGAGATCAGAGGTAGAAAAATAATGGAGGGGAGGGGAGAGGAGGGGGGGCTTAGAGGAGGCAGGGTCTGGTTCTCAGATGGTGAATGGCACCAACCATAAACCAAAAAAAGAAAAAAAAAGAAAGAGGGAGAGAGGAAGGGAGGGAGGAAGGGAGGAGTGTGGGGATTGGGAGGGAGGGTTTCCAGAAGTTCATCACACTGGGTGACTTTGTGCTTTGAGATTGCAGCCACAAGCACCTGCCCCGCCATTTCCACCCTTTTAAGCCCACTTTGAAAAGTTCAAGATGGCCCAGGGCAATGCGGGGGGGGGGAGCAGCTGGACTTCCTTCTCTCCAGGCCCTGCCTGGAGGTTGGCAACCCTGTAATTGGTGAGCACACACCGGGGGGGGGGGAGGTAGCCCTGCCTAGGACGTAAAAAAACTTCAGGCCGGCCCTGCTTCTAGTTCAATGTAACTCAATAAACTAAGAGCTGATCACTATGCCACCCATCAACTCAGTACTTTTCATAAAGCAACAAGCCTTGTGTAGATTTTATTCCTAAAGCAGCCTCCCCTTCCAATTAGTGATGCCAGCCTGCAAGTGGGACCTGAGGATCCCCTGGAATCACAGCTCATCTCCAGACTACAGTGATCAGCTTCCCTGGAGAAAATGGGTGCTTTGGATGGTAGACTCTGTGGCATTGTATCCCACTGAGATCCCTAACCTCCCCAGGCACCACTACCAAATCTCCAGGGGTTTCCCAAATGGGAGGTGGCAAACCCCCCCCCCCCTTGCAGGCGAGAGGACCCTGGCAACTCTACCTTCCATTGTGCAAACCAGCTCTAAGCTAACAGAGGAAAGGCCCTTACACATTCCACTTATTCTTGCTATCCATTGCTGCTACTCTGAGCCAAGATCAAATTTGTATATGAGTTGTGCTTCTGCTGCATTACATATAATCTGAGAAACATCCCTCCTTAGGAAGCAAGTTAGGAATCAAGCCTTCCCTTTCCACATTTTGAAGTGCCTCAAGCCTGGAAAAAATGGGTGCTTTGGAGGGTGGACTCTGTGGCATTGTATCCCATTGAGATCCCTAACCTCCCCAGGCACCACTCCTAAATCTCCACTCCCAAATCTCCACTCCCAAATCACCACTCCCAAATCTTTCCTCTGATAGCTTAGAGCTGGTTTGCACGATTTACAGCTCTGGCTATAAATATGAGCTCTCTGTGTGGAAGCTTTTCCTTTAATTTTACTGGAGAAGGAAGGGTTTCCAGCCACCATTTGACCAATAAAATGAGAAAGCTGCCAGCAGTGTCATATGAATTAGAACCCAGGCATGAGAAAAACAGGTTGCTTACCTGTAACTGGTGATCTTCGAGTGGTCATCTGTGCATTCACACCCATGGGATACAGTGCGCCTGCGCTGGATCGATCGGTATTGTAGCAAGCTCTAACGGATTTTCACACCCAGACCTCAGGCATGCGCAGGAACCCCCACCACGCATGCCCAGTGGGCTGGGCGCGGACATACCGCCAGTTCCTTCGAACCGCCGCAAATCAACCCCTATGAAAAGTGCAGAAGCTGACAGCAGTGGGGAAGGAGGGCGGGTGGTGTGAATGCACAGATGACCACTCGAAGATCACCAGTTACAGGTAAGCAACCTGTTTATCTTCGACGTGGTCTCTGTGCTTCACACCCATGGGAGATTAGCAAGCAGTGGCCTACCTGGAGGAGGGTGCTCGCAGGTCATTACTGTGAAGTCAATTGCCGTGTTTGCATAGGCGTAGCCACCCGGTTGTTTTTAAACTTTGTACTTAATGGAAGTGAATGAGAGCGTTAGCAACACGGAGAAATGAAAGAAGCTTTGACTGAAACTTGGAAACGGAAGTGAGGGAAGGAGTTTAACCATCTGAATAATGGTAAAATACCCCCAAACATTGCGTCCAAAAACAGGTGAAGAAAAGTGGCCAGGGAACTAAACAGGACTGAACTGTAAGTTGATACTCTGGTGGGGGAAAGAAAGACGAATGTTGGGGCTGTGTTCTGTGCGGGTCTTGGTGAAGTCAAGAGAGACTTGGGGACAAAAATACTTTGATGAGTTAGCTTTTTGTGCTGTGTCTGGAGCTTGAAGGAGATGGAGCATATTGAAAGCAATGAGGTGGAACGGGTTGAAGAACTGGAAGGTGGGGAGACAGATATGGATCAATTTATAAGAGCGATAAGAGAAGCGGTGAAGAGAGGATGTCAAGAAGCTTGTATAGAAATAAGGAAGGAGTATGGTCTACAAGTGGAGCAGAGGGAAAGGAAAAGAAGGGGTTAATTGCTGGGAAAGAGATTCTTGAGGAGGAGCTGACGGAAAACAAGGACTGGGTTAAGGAAGATAATCTGGATGAAGGTGTGGAGTTGTTAAGGGATGAAAAAGATTCTAAAGGAAAGCTGCCTGGACTTAAATTGGGACCCTTAAAAGAAAAAAGGCAATGTGCAAAAACTGGTTGAGGGAAAAATAAAAAGATCAAAAGGAAAAAGCGATGGCTATGGAAGTTTAAAAGTAAGAATAGGCTTTCGAATTGAAGTATTGATGTTTGTATTTAAACCTACTTACTTATGAATTGGTGTATTTGTATTTGAATTTTCAGGGACACATAGAGGTGATTATAAGGTGTATTTTAAGATAAAAGAAAATTAACAACGTTGAATAAGTAATTGTTTAAGTATAGTGGTTCATGAGAAAAGTAATCTGTAATAGGATGATTATAAAAGGTATTTGTGATTTGGTACTAAGTGAACTAGTTAAACATTATGAAGTTTTTAATAGATTAAATAGATTTTTTTTTAAAAGAATGAAATTACTGATTTGAAATTTAATAGCTTTTGAAGTGAAGTATTGATGTTCGTATTTAAACTTATTCACTTATGAATTTGTGTATTGGTATTTGAATTTTTAGGGACACTTAGAGGTGATTATAAGGTGTATTTTAAGATAAAAGAAAATCAATAAGGGTGAATAAGTAATTGTTTAAGTATAAGGTTTTAAACAGACCAAATAGATGTAAAAAGAATGAAATTAACTATATTTAAGAAAAATGAATTGGTAAATGATCGGGGGGAAGTGTAAATGTATAATTATGTGACTAGAACTTGATTAGGAATTGATTTGATACTGGTAGATTTTCAATCAGATTAAATAGAATTAAAAATAGGGAAATCAAATATATTTAAGAATAATGAACTGGTAAATGATTGGGGGAAGTGTAAATGTATAATTATGTGATTAGAAATTGATTTGGATACTGGTTAGAAGGTAGGGTGGACTTGTAAGTAGGTTTAATGTGACTGTTACTTAATAGTACTTAATGTAATGTACATGATAAGGTTAGTTACAGATAGATTTAAGGTAGGTGTGGGCCTGAAAAATTACAAGGGAGGATATTGAGAAAGTTTAAAGGGAAAAGTGATGTTTAAAAATGGAAATTAAAGGTGTTAAATAAATTATTAATAATGCAGAAAAGCCTCAAATTGAGAGGGGAAAAAAAGACAAAAAGAATATAAAGGGAAAAAGAAATAAAAAATAATTATGAATATAAACCCCTGTATTGAACGCATGGAATTGGCAAGATATGGAAACTGGGATAAGAGTTAGAACAGTACATACTTGACAGAGTTGTGGATATGAATCTGTAAGCCTTGGATAGACACTTAATATACCTCAAAAGGTTACAGTAATATAAAGGTTTAGTCAATACAGATTGGATTTGAATACTGAAAATATGATAAAAAGTCAGTTATTGAAGGTATGTCGGTTATATTAATCTGTGTTGTTTAGAAAAACAAGTGTGGTACAAGAAGTTGATATATGTGTAATATTGTTGATGTATTTGTTTATGTGTACAATATGGGCTTATAAAATCTAATAAACATAATTAATAATAATAATTACTGCGAAGCTAAAGATAAGATGTGACGTCCCATTCCTTTTCCGATTCAGGAACTCCCTGGAATCTGAGAATCATATTGGCTTTTTCCATTTGTAGCTGTAACACATGGTTTTCTTGGAAGTTTTTTTTTTCAACTTCCCCCATCCTTTTCTTCATTTTCTTGTTTGTGGTGTCTATCTCTTTAATTCTCTCAGTCACATGCTCCACCTTCTTCTCCGTTTCTGCCAGCTGGCGCTGCTGTAGTGCGAAGTTTTGATTAATCGAAGTCAGTTGCTGGTTAATACCATCGAATTGCTCCATCACTGGCTTGAGCATATCTGCTAGCATTTTCATGACGTCTGCTCCCTCTTATTTATTTATTTATTATTTATTTATTAAATTTATACCCCGCCCTCCCCCGCAGGGCTCAGGGCGGCTTACAAGGCAAGAAACTTGCTCATAAAAACATCAAATAGTTTAGTATAATTAAAAACATAATATAGGATTTAAAACCCCAATCAACCAATAAAATTTAGAAGCAGAAAACCTTTGAATAGCAGTGCCAGGAGGCAATATCAGGGGAAGGCCGCAGCTTCTATGCCCTGCTGTTGGCCCTCCAGAGGAACAGGTTGGCCGTTGTGTGGGGCAGGATGCTGGACTAGATGGATCAGTGGTCTGATCCAGCAGGCCTCAGTGTTCTTATGTTCCCCATTTTAGTTCCAGCCATGTAGTGTTCAAGGTACAAGAAGCCTACTTTTGCTTAATACCCAGTCTGTCTTCCCAAGCGGACAGACTTTAATACCACACCACACATTGCACAACTTACTTACACAACATATTTCGGTGGAAAAAGTCCACATATGTTTCATTGTGTTTACAATTCCAAACCGTTTCACATGGACTCGAAAAATCATCACCTCAATGCCAGCGCTCACGTAAGTCTCTCACAACAAAATCGCTGCTTGTTTTCCCCCCTTGCCTCTTCAATACGCTTATCTGTCCATTTGCATAAGAGGTGTCCCTCTTTGCGCTCCGCTTTTCCCATGGGGGGGGGGAATAGTTTGCTTTTAAAATGCTCAGTTTATTTTAAACTCACGTTCATTGTTGGTGATTTCTCTGACGTCGCTCACAACATTCGATATTCCAATGATCGATATTCCAGTCGAATCAGCTTGTGCCCAAGGGCCACACGGCAGCAGGACCGTCAGGGCAGAGGGAAGTTTTGATTCTTCAGCATCGAGCCGTCAAAGAGGCTATCCCTCAAAAGCCCTCTGGCCTGGAGACTATCACAAAGGCTCCGTGGGGATGCCACTTGAGGTAGCACCCCTTCATGCTGCTGGTGTGCTAATCGCTCCCCAAGGTCCAGGGGGAGCGACTGCCATCCCTAATCGACAAACCGGAAGTCCGGGATGACAGGACTTTTGATGGGAGGATAAAGGTGTAAAAACAGGTTGCTTACCAGTAACTGGTGATCTTCGAGTGGTCATCTGTGCATTCACACCAATGGGATCTAGTGCGCCTGCGCTGGATCAAATCGGTGCTGTAGCAAGCTCTGTAGAAAGGATTTTCGCGCCCATTCCCTCAGGCAAGCGCAGGGCGGCACTGTGCATGCCTAAGGGGGTGGGCGCAGACATCCCACCAGTTCCTTCAAAGTACCACCGCATATCATCATCCAACAGAGACCGTAGAAGCTGACAGCAGCAGGGAAGGAGGGCAGGTGGTGTGAATGCACAGATGACCACTTGAAGATCACCAGTTACTGGTAAGCAACCTGTTTATCTTCTTCGTGGTCTCTGTGCTTCACACCAATGGGAGATTAGCGAGCAATAGCCTACCTGGAGGAGGGTGCTGGCAGGACGATTATTGCGTGGCTGAAGACAAGATTCGACGTCCCATCGTGGTAAAAGTGTGTCTTCGGACGTCAAGGGCGTAATGCCTGATGAAAGTGGTAGGCGTTGCCCACGTAGCAGCGTTGCAAATGTCTTGCAGTGAAACTCCCTTAAGAAAAGCAGTCGAGGTCGCAATGGCCCTGGTGGAATGGGCCTTGACCGGACCTGGAAGCGGTTGTTTGGCCAGCTGATAGCATAACTCAATCAAGCTCACGATCCACTTAGAGAGGTGTTGAGAAGTGATGGGTGTGCCTTGCCGAGGAGAGGCATATGAAACAAAGAGATGTGGGTCCCTTCTGGTAGTCTGTGTCCTCTGAAGGTAGAATAAGAGGGCCCTCTTGACATCCAGAGTATGGAGGAGCCTATCCTCTGCAGATGTAGGGTTAGGAAAAAAACTTGGCAGGAAGACTTCAGCATGCAAGTGGAACTCCGAAACTACCTTAGGTAAGAAAGTAACATCCGGTACTAAGCGTATACCATCCGGAAGAATGGATAGATAAGGTGGGTCATGCCTAAAGGCTAACAATTCTCCCACACGGTGAGCTGAAGTGATGGCAATCAAGAAGGCCGTCTTCCATGACAGAAGTCTCATTTCGCAGGTGGCAAGAGGCTCAAAGGGTTTCCTCGTCAACTGACGTAGGACTAGAGAGAGATCCCATGGGATAACCGGGTATTTAACAGGAGGACGGATCCTCAACAATCCTTTCAGAAAACGTTTAGTTATGGGATGTGTGAATAACGTGCAACCATCCACCTTAACATGAAATGCCGACAACGCGGCTAAATACACACGTACTGAGGAGTGGGAAAGCCCCGAGTCAGCGAGGGACAAAAGAAAGGAAAAAACTTTGTCCAAACCAGCATTAGCTGCCTGAGGAGTGTCAGCGTCCAGAAAGGTACAAAACTTCTTCCATTTATAAAGGTAAGATTTCCGAGTGGAGATCTTTCTTGAGTGCAACAGAACGTTGGCTACACAGGCGGAATAGGATGTGAGAATATCCGCCATGCTGTCAATTTCAGCTGGCCCACATTGTGGTGCATTATTGGTGAATCGGGTAGATAGAGAAGGTCCGGGACCTGCAGAAACTGGTAATACATTCCCTGAGACAGTTCTAGCACCGTCGAGAACCACGGCTGCCTGGGCCACCAAGGCGTCACCAGAATCACATCCGCATTTTCTGTGAGAATCCGTTGCACCACTCGAAGGAGCAGCGGTAGGGGAGGAAACATATACAGCGTCTTCCCGGACCAAGGACAGAGAAGACCGTCCCCTAGGGATTGTGGGTCGTATCCCCCTCTGCTGCAGAACAAGTGGAATTTTTTGTTGTGCCGAGTTGCAAAGACGTCTACTTGGGGAGTCCCCCAACACTGGAAGAGAGGAAGGAGGTAAAAAAGTTTTATCCCCCATTCGTGAAGGCCGAAACTCGAGCGACTTAGGAGATCCGCTTCCACGTTGAGACGCCCCGGTATGTGTGTTGCTACCAAAAAGACATTGTTGAGTATGCAGAAATTCCATAAGTCGATTGCTAGATTGCAAAGACGCATGGAGACCGTGCCGCCCTGCCGATTTATGTAGGATAATGCTGTGGTGTTGTCCGTAAGAATTGACACACACCTCCCCCATATCAAAGGCAGGAAACTGGTGACTGCGTTCTTTACCGCTAAGAGCTCTAGGAAATTGATGTGATGCCGTCTTGCAGAGACTTCCCACTTGTCTCCGATAGAGATGCCATTGACGTGAGCACCCCATCCAATCATGGAGGCATCTGTAGTAATGACAATGCCCGGAGACGGAGGGTGAAAAGGTGCCCCTTGCAGCAGGTTGTATGGAGTAGTCCACCACTGCAGGGATTGCCGCACGAGTGGTGGCAGCGACAGAGTTACGTAATGAGCATTTAGGGATGGATCGTAATGACGCAGAAACCATAGTTGCAGTGGTCTCATGTGTAGCCTTGCAAAAACGAGGACAGCCGTTGTTGCAGCCATAAACCCGAGCAACCTTTGAACCTGGAAGGCCGTGACGGTGGATTGCGTGGACAGCAGCGTGGCCAGAGTGATTATGTCCTCTGCCCTGTCGAGGGGTAAAAAGGCCATACAGGCGTTCAAGTCCAGAACTGCACCAATATACTGGATTCGTTGGACAGGGCTGAGGTGTGATTTTTGATGGTTGACTTGAAGGCCTAGGTCCTTTAATAGAGTGCGGTCGACATTTGCCAGCAGGACACGCTTTGATGTAGCGACCAGGAGCCAGTCGTCTATGTACGGAAAAATTGCAATTCGTTGGAGGCGAAGAAAGGCCGCGACGACTATCATTGTCTTCGTAAACACCCTGGGAGCACTGGAAAGGCCAAATGGAAGTGCTGTATACTGGAAGTGTTGGTGCACAATAGCAAAACGGAGGTATTGCTGATGGAAAGGATGGATAGACAGATGGAAGTAAGCATCTTGTAGATTCAAGGTAGCCATCCATACTCCTCTGCGAAGAAGCGGTAAAATCTGAGGAAGAGAAACCATGCGAAAATGGTGGTAACTGATAAAACGATTCAGTCCCGAGATCTAGAATGGGACGAAGCCCCCCGTCTCGCTTCGGTACTGTAAAATACCTAGAGTAGAATCCCTTCCCTTGTAGGCTTGGTGGCACACGTTCTATCGCTTCCTTCTGCAGAAGGAGGGACACCTCCCGAAGGAGGATTGGGGAGGGTGGGGTAAGAACGAAAACTGGAGTGGCTGGGGTGTGCTGAAATTGAAGCTTGTAGCCTTCCGATAAAATGGAGAGGACCCATTCGTCAGATGTTATTAGACGCCAGGTCCGGAGGTATGGGTAGAGACGGGTATGTGCTGACCGGGGAACGGATAGGCTAAAATCCCTGCTTGGAGGGCTTGGCCTGCTTACCACGGTTGGACTGCTGTGTGGGCCCATACTTGGTCTTCTGGTACGTAGATCTCTGGTTACCAGAAAAAGTACGGGGTCTCCATCTAGATTCAGGTGACTGGTGCGCCTGCGGTCGTCTCTGCCACAGCCTAGACCAAACACGTGGCCGGGTCTGTTGTCTGGCCGAAGATGAAACACCTAGTGCCCTAGAAGCTTTAATGCTTTTATCCAGCTCCTGCATGGTGGCATCAGTACTAGCATTAAAAAGACCTAGGCCGTCAAACGGCATATCCTCCACCTGTGATCTCGTGTCCAGTGGGAGAGAGGTACTCCGCAACCATGCATGGCATCTCAAGGCCACAGCCGAAGCCATATTTCTGGAAGAAGCTTCCAACACGTGCTTAGCTGTACGTAGCTGTTGTTTAGCCACAATCTGGCCTTCCAATTGAAGTTGCTTAGCCTTATGCTGTTTATCTTCCGGGAGGTAAGCGAGGAGATCTGAAAATTGGTCCCAAAGGGAGTATTGATAACGCCCCATGCAGGCCAAGTACGTCGACTCCTTCACTGCAAGAGCCCCGGTAGAGTACACACAACGGCCAAAAGCATCCAGTTTCCTCCCTTCCTTATCGGAGGGTGTAGTATGAGATCTCCTGGACTTCGAGGAAGATGTAACGACCATCGAGTTAGGAGACGGATGAGTGAGCAAAAATTCTGCCTCGGGACCTCGAACCTTATACATGTGGTCCAATTTACGTGACGAAACTGGTGCAGAAGATGGTTTGTCCCAAGTAGACCTTGCCGCCTCTATCAGGACAGAAGAGATGGGAAGAGCCACAATAGATGAAGCATCCAACTGAACGATATCATATAAAGAATCGTCAGAGCGTGGAGGCTCCTGAATCGTCGGCAGCTTTAACGAAGTGGCCATCCTCTTAATAAGATCTGTATAAGATGTCAAATTATCGGATGGCGAAATGGGTAAGTCAGACGACACCTCCGGGTTTGGAGAAGCGTGATCCGGAGAAGTAGGTGGTTGCGAAGCATCAGAGTCAGAGTCCTCATCTGGATCCGAAGAATCCAACAACTCCGCGTCCAGCTGAGGCTTTATATGCACCCGGGGAACAGCAGGGTCAGCCGAATGAAACTGGGCTGGAGGTACACTAGGTCTAGAGTCCAAGCTAATTTGCGGAGGAGGAGGCTCTACAAGAGTGCCATCCGATGCTGGAGCGCGAGAAACCTATGCAGAAGGTTTTGATCGAATAGGGGATCGAGATCTATGCCCTGAATGGTAAGAGTAGCGATCCCAATCAGGATAATTATACGGGGTCAACCACGGCATCGGCGGGTGATAAGGCCCATACAAATACCGCAACTGCTTCTCATCCCAAGACATCGATGGATGAGGTGGTCGATATACTCTAGGAGAGTGGCTGCCATCCCTAGAGCGTCTCGGAGATGATACCAAGGCATTTCCAAGGGTCGAACGACTTTCATCAAAAGTATCAATATCGATCGGCTGCCCATGCGTAGATGGCCGACAACGCTCCACATTAGAGGCGGAGGATCAATGTCGAAAATTGTCGGTATCGAAAGCGTCCAATAGCATCGATGCTGACGAGTCAGAGCGGGCGGGGGAAAACTCTGCACCAGGGTAGTGACTAACGAGTTCTGCCGCATCGGTGCCGACCAATCCAGTCTGTGGATCATGGACTGATGCAGACAGTAGAGGGGTGGGCGGTAGCTGTGAAGTAGGTGGAAGCTCCAACGCCGGTACCCTCGGCTGCACGGTAGGTTGCTCTGGGGCACGCTGTGGAACGTCCTCCCTCCCCTTTTTCTTAGGCTTATCTGTTTTGGAGGCAAGCTGCTTCGCAGATTTTTGTTTGGTGCTCTTTGGTCGATGTAGACGACTTCGATGTCGATCGTTTCAATGCTGAGGGGTCGGAATCGACAGCTGTCTGCGATGTCAAAGGCTGAGCATCCATTGTAGGCGTCGGGTTGAGCGCTGATTCCAACAACGCTACCTTCAGACGAGCGGCTCTGTTTTTCTTTGTTTGATTTGAAAACTTGGCACAATGATGGCAAGTCTCGGGTTTGTGAGACTCGCCCAAACAAATTAAACAGAGTTTATGTCCGTCGGGTGGCGCCAACTTACTGCCACAACGCTTGCAGCGATTAAAAAATCCCCACTTTTGTCCCCTCTTTTCCATACGGAGAAGAACAGGAGGGAGGAACGGGGACGGGGAAGAGGAAAAGAAGTTCTCCGACAGTTTGAAAAATCACCTCAGAGGCCCGAAGGCCTGAGGTAAAAGTCCCCTCAGAGACCTGAAGGCCTGAGGTAAAGTTCTCTCAGAAACTGAGGAAAAATACTAACTAAAGTCCTTTTTTTTTTTTTAGGTGAAACAAGGAACGAAAAATAGGTGAAAGAACAAAGAAAAAAATTAGCGAACTACAGATAGCTTCTCTACAGAGATCCAAACGGAGCGAGGAAAAACAAGTCCTTCCAACGCGGCGGTAGGAAAAGAACTGGCGGGAGATAGGAAGAGTGACGGGGGAAAGTGGTGGCGGCGTAGGCGGCATTGCAGAGTCTGGAGCAGAAAGGAGAGGCGGAGCTAAGCAAAGTGCGGACAGAAGGTGGAAGGAGAGACGCAGAACTAAGGGAAACAAAGAACGGAGTGACGGAGCGAAGGCGTGATGGAGAGTCAGAGCAAAAGGGATCGGCTGTTTGGGAACGGACGCCAGCTGATGATGGAGGGAAGCAAACGTCAGGAGTTTCTAAGGGCGTAGAGACTCAGGAGTCAAAGAGCTGCTTGTGAAGATACCGAAGTTACTGAGATAAGATTATTAGAGTTAAAGAAGAGGAGAACGGATAGATGGTTTACGACTAGACTAGACAACGTACATCAATTAAGGGTGGGCTTTGTTAAAGAGATACTGGAAAGGTAAATAGGTAGCCTTACTAAAGGAATACTTTCAGATAGATAAGGGATCACCAATACAGATATCTAAATACATTTAAAGATACAAGATAAAAACTAGAGTCTAAGACTAATAACAGCAGTTAAGTGGAAAGATTGTGATATAGTGATATAGAATTAAGTCCATAAATGCGCAAAGATATATAATAATACATAATAAATAATAATAAGTAAATTAAAAAAATAAAAAGGACAGAAAAAGTAATCCAAATATTTAGGTTAGTCATAGATATACTGTTATTTAATCAGGTTGCATAATTAATTAAAATTCAGACCTAATGACAGAACACTATTTAATTGCTAAATAAAATTAATAATAAATTATAAAAATCAAAATAGTAAAAAAAGTTTAAAAGTTTAAGTAGGCGGCTCATGTAATTAAAAATTAATAAATAAACAATCAATTACTATATTAATTAATAAACAAAAATTAATAAAATAAGTAA